>NC_053168.1:15115000-15415000 GCF_016835505.1 Polypterus senegalus
AGAAGTACGGAGTAGAATTTAACAGTAGATGACATCACATAATATGACTTGGATTTGTTTAGAGTCCTGGAGACCTCATCCATCAAGCTGGCTCCCCCATTTGGCCATTCCACAGCTGAAATAGCGCTAATCCGATGAAACGACCCCTCTTTCCTACGATTCCTGCGATCCTCCATCAGTGATGACTTTACCTTAGGCAGGCAAAACAAATTGGCAGGTGGGCCGTGGCACCAAGTGCCATATTTGAGTACCGAGAAGAGAAACAGATTAGGTGAGGGTTAGTATCCAATTATAACTATCATATTACTTATGTTTTAGTGCTAATGACTGACAACAGAGCTGCAGTCTGTACAGTTAATCAGCAGCTCTAGTCAGGGTGTGCTAAACTGAAGTAGTGAGTCTTCAGCCGGGATTTAAAAGCTGAGACCGAAGGGGCATCTCTTATAGTAGCAGGAAGACCATTCCACAGTTTAGGGGGTCCTGTAACTAAAAGCTCAACCTCCCACTGTTATTTTATTAATTCTTGGAATCATAAACAGACTGGCATCTTGAGATCTTAATGTGCGCTCAGGTTTGTAAGTCTTGATAAGTTCAGACAAGTATGCCGGACCTTGGCCATTTAATGCTTTATATGTTAAAAGGAGGATTTTGAAATCTGCCCTAAACTTAACCGGGAGCCAGTGTAAGGATTTAAGAACTGGAGTTATGTGTTCGTATTTTCTTGTTCTTGTAATAATTCTTGCAGCAGCATTTTGGATTAACTGGAGGCTGAATAAAGAACAGTTTGAACAGCCAGTGAACACCACATTGCAGTAGTCAATCCTACTAAAAATAAATGCATGAATTAATTTCTCACAATCCTGTTTATTTAGAAAGCACCTTAATTTTCTAACATTTTTAAGATGGAAAAAACATGATTTGGACAACTCTGTAATATGCTCTTTAAATGACATGCTAGAGTCAAAGAGAACTCCAAGATTGCAGGCTGATTCAGAAAAATTACTTTTGTAATATGCACTTTAAATGACACTATAATCCACTCATAACAAGTTCAGTTTGTCCTTCTCCATTTCGTTGAGTTTGTTGAGAAAATGACACCTTTTATTGGCTAACTAAAAAGATTACAATATGCAAGCTTTCGAGGCAACTCAGGCCCCTTCTTCAGGCAAGATGTAATTTGTTGAGTTTGTTGAAATTCCCGAATGTTTCAGTGAGGTTCCCTGTTCATTATTCAGCAATTATGACTAGTCAAATGTGGAGCTTAACTTGAAAAACTTTGGATTCTGGAGCCAAAAAATGAATTCTCAGGATTGCAGCACTTTCCATTACATGGCAACTCAAACTCATTGCAAAGAAATGAATAAAGTCCAACGGTAGAAAAATATAAGCAAGGAATTTGGAGCATGAATTTTAAAATTACAGTCACGCCTCGATCAAGGTTTCCAATAAAAAAACGGCAATGTTTTAAAGCTATAATACTGCAAACTATTATCTAAAGTTTACAGTTTCATATTACATGGTACCATGAATATAAGGTGCACTCTTTGTCTTTTTTGCATCACACTTTAAAAGCATTTTAGAATGAATTTTAAAAGCTATGCTGCAGTCCTCTTCACACTCGCACTCAACTTACAACCCATAGACACCCAGGTTTACAGTGCGTTATGTGAAGATGCCATTAAACATTCATAGTGCAGGCTCTGAAAGTCATGTAAAAGCCTTCCTATTCGAAACAGACTTTATATTCATTGTCAGCCTTATTCAGCAGTTTAAGATTTAAGGTAAACTTTTCTTTCTCCTCAGCACTTTTATCCAACTGTTGTAATACATTCATGTGAAAAAGTAAGTACACCCCATGAAATGTTTTTTGCCTTTTTTAACACACACTCACCGGCCACTTTATTAGGTACACCTGTTCAACTGCTTGTTAATGCAAATATCTAATCAGCCAATCACAGGGCAGCAACTCAATGCATTTCGGCCTGTAGACGTTGTCAAGATGACCTACTAAAGTTCAAACTGAGAACTCAGAATGGGGAAGAAAGATGAATTAAGTGACTTTGAACATGGCATGGTTGTTGGTGCCAGATGGGCTGGTTGAGTATTTAAGAAATTGCTGATCTACTGGGATTTTCACACACAACCATCTCTAGGGGTTACAGAGAATGGTCCAAAATAGGGAGTGAAAATACCTTGTACCAAGGTACCTTGTTGATGCCAGAGGTCAGAGGAGAATGGTCAGAATGGTTCGAGCTGATAGAAAAGTCAGCAGCAACTCAAATAAGCGCTCGTTACAACCGAGGTATACAGAAGAGCATCTCTGAACACACAACACGTTGAACCTTGAAACAGGTGGGCTACAGCAACAGGAGACCACACCGGGTGACACTCCTGTCCTCTAAGAGCAGGCAGCTCAGGCTACAACTCACACAGGCTCAGCAAAATTGGACAATAGGAGATTGGAAAAACGTTGCCTGGTCTGATGAGTCTCAATTTCTGCTGTGACATTTGGATGGTAGGCTCAGAATTTGGCATTAACAACATGAAGGTATGGATCCATCCTGCCTTGTATCAACGGTTCAGGCTGGTGGTGATGGTGTAATGGTGTGGGGGATATTTCCTTGGCCACTTTGTGCCCCTTAGTACTAATTGAGCATTGTGTAATTGCCACAGAGTACCTGAGTACTGTTGCTCACCGTATCCATCCATTTATGACCACAGTGTGCCCATCTTCTGATGGCTACTTCCAGCAGGATAATGTGCCATGTTACAAAGCTCAAATCATCTCAAACTATTTTCTTTCTTTTTTTTAAAAACTAGGTTAGAATCAAATTAAACTAGTTTCTTGAACATGTAAATGAATTCACTGTACTCAAATGGCCTCCACAGTCACCAGATCTCAACCCAACAGAGCACCTTTTGGGATATGGTGAAACGGGAGATCATGGATGTGCAGCTGACAAACTACAGCAACTGTGTAATGCTATCATGTCAATATGGACCAGATTTCCTGAGGAATTTTTCCAGCACCTTGTTGAATCTACGCCATGAAGAACTCCGGCAGTTCTGAAGGCAGGGTGTCTGAAGGGGGTCCACCCTGGTACTAGCAAGGTGTACCTAATAAAGTGGCTTGTCACTGTGGACGTATCACGCTTTGACCTTCATTTGAACAGCATCTTTAGATAAAGGTAATGGAGCTGAAAACCAAAAAAGCTGTGAAAATGTAACTTTGCTATATGACAAATGGAAAAAGTGGAAATCAGTGGAAAAAGTAAGTCCTCCCTTGGCTCTAATGGCTGGTGTAAGTGTCTGGGAGAAAGGACAAGCACCCTGAATGGGAAGGAGGAGGATTTCTTGCCCAGATGGGAAACCATAGTGCAAGGACAGCGGGAGTTAGGGTTAGGGTTAGAACGGGTATTTAGAAATTTGTTTCAGAATCTTGCATTCTGCTCTCAAATTGAACTTCCTGGGTAGGTCCTGCCTCGACAAGTTGACCTTGTAGATGATCTTTTGGACAGTGGAATGTTGGATTCTACTTTCTAGAAAGACGCCATACTCATAGGCAACCACAACAGTGATCCAATATGTCCAGAGTCCAGCGGTTGTAAGGTTTCAGAAAGCATTTGATAAGGTTCCACATAAGATGGGTGGCATCAAACTAAAAGAAGTGAGAGTTCTGGGTGGGATGTGTAGATGGGTGCCGAATTGGCTCAAACAAAGGCAGGGGGTGATGGTGCGAGGAACCTCATCAGAACTGGCAGATGTTAAGAGTGGTGCTCCACAGGGGTCAGTGCTGGGGCCACTGCTATTTTTAATATATATAAATAATTTAGATTGGAATATAAGTAACAAGCTTGGTTAAGTTTGCTGATGATACCAAGATAGGTGGATTGGCAGATAATTTGGAATCTGCTAAATCGTTACAGAAGGAATTGGGCAGCAGACATGCTTGGTCAGATTTGCGGCAGATGAAATTGAATCTCAGTAAATGTAAAGAATTACACATAGGAAGTAAAAATGTTAGGTTTGAATACACAATGGGCAGTCGGAAAATCGAAAGTACGCCTTATGAGAAGGATTTAGGATTCGTAGTGGACTCAACACTATCTAGTGCCAGACATCTCTGGGGAAAGTTGAAAGTAGCTGTCCACTGATGGTCTCCATCCAACCTGACAGAGGTCAGGTCATGTTAGTTTAGGGAGCATGCACTAGTGCAGCACGTTGCAGCAACAGCCACACAAAGAAACAACTCGGGATTCCTCCAGGCAGACACGTGGTCCAGTCCCACCCTCCAGAAATGACCCCTTATCTGCCACAGCCAGTTGTTATGTGGCCGTCCCCTTGGTCTGGTCCAGCTACTCGGGTCTTCTACAATGACGATCCTGTGAGCCAGGTCACTTTTGGCGAATTGTGCAATGTGACCGTACTGCTGTAACTGACGCTTCCTCACAATGCAGGTAATGTGCCTCATTCAGAACTCAAAGTCAAAGTCAAACCAGTGGTACTCAAGGATTCTTCGGAGAGACACAGTACCAAAGGAGTCCAGTCTTCATCTCAGGTCATTGGATAGCTCCCATGTCCCGCAAGTATATATCAAGACAGGAAGCACCACAACTCTTAGACCTTCTTAGACTTAGACCTTCGGCTATTTACAGTGATATTGGGAGCGCCACACCACCCTTTCCGCGACCTCATGACCCCCCCATGCTCTCCCAATCCATTGTGGCCCATCGGGCTGGCACCGCCAGCTGATCCCGACACAGACACACATTGGACACAAGTTCAATGCACACTCGGTTTATTTTTTCTTTTCCCCTTGTGGGAAACGCCTTCCCCGTTCCCCACAAGTATGACACAGGCCAAGCACAAGTACAGCACAATACTACAAGTCTCTTTCTTCACTCTTTCCTCCACTCCTCAGGTCAAGCTTCGTTGCTCCTCCTCCCGACTCTCCCCGAGTAGTGGCTGCTGGCTCCTTTTATAACGCACCGGGAAGTGCTCCAGGTGCTTGATTACTCGTTTCCGGCAGCACTTCCAGGTGTGGCGGAAGAACTGCCGAAAAAGGCTTAGCAGCTCCTGCTGCACCACCCCCTGGCACCGCCTGTGGATCCCAACAGGGCTGCGCCAAACTCCAACTCCCATGAAGCCCTGCAGGAGTCCAAGGCACTGCTGTAACCCAGGGGGGTTGCCATCTAGCATCCCGGGGGAGGTAACGCTCTGGCCACGCTTGCATCCCTGGTCCTCCCAGCGTGGAGGTGTCCCAGCCGGGCAAGAGCCCCAGCCACATGCAACACCATCAACTGACTTCATCAAATCAAATTGTGTGAATCTTGTCGTTTCAGACCCAAGAAGACTTCGATTTCAAATACGTATCACGGAAAAGGTCCTAATATCTGTACGAATGTGATATTTCAGTCTTTCACTTTTAATACATTTGCAAGAATTTCTCAGATTCTGTTTTTGTTTTGTCATACTGGGGGATTGAATGTTGGTTGGTGAGAAAATAAAAAGAATTTATTTGATTTTAGCACAACGGTGCAGCATAACTAAATACAAAATAAGTAACGTGAATAATCTCTGACGCACTGCAAATGAATCTGACCAGCAGAACTTTGAGATGTGTGAGTAAAACCAGAGCTTCTGTAAGAAACCCATGTAGACATGAGGGGCAGACTCATGGACAGCGACCAAGCCAGTCCTCTAATGCAGTTCCCTGGTAAAAACAAAAGCTTGACCAATGAACCAGTCCAAATGGTTATGTTTTAGGGTAAATTAAAAATTATTTAACACTAATGATATATGCCATGGGCGGCACAGTGGCGCAGTGGGTAGCGCTGCTGCCTTGCATTTAGCAGGTCCAGGTTCGCTTCCCGGGTCCTCCCTGCGTGGAGTTTGTATGTTCTCCCCGTGTCTGCATGAGTTTCCTCCCAAAGTCCAAAGACATGCAGGTTGGGTGCATTGGCGATTCTAAATTGTCCTTAGTGTGTGTGCTTGGTGTATGTGTGTGTGCCCTGCGGTGGGCTGGCGCCCTACCCTGGGTTTGTTTTCTGCCTTGTGCCCTGTGCTGGCTGGGATTGGCTCCAGCAGACCCCTGTGACACTGTAGTTAGGATTTAGCGGGTTGGATAATGGATATATATGGGAAAAAGGGGTCCTTTATGGGAAAAAGGGGTCCTTTCATCGGATTGGCTGGCCGAGCAACGTTTCAGCCATGAAATGGCCAAATGGGGAGGCAGCTTGATGGATGAGGTCTCCAGGACTCTAAAAATATCCAAATCTTAATATGTGATATCATCTACTGTTCAATTCTGCTCCGTACTTCTAAAATTTTTATTTGTATACTGTATTGAGGATTTGTTCTGTTCTGTGTATTGTATTGTATTGTATTGGCTGCCCCCTTCTTTTGACACCCACTGCACGTCCAACCTACCTGGAAAGGGGTTTCTCTTTGAACTGCCTTTCCCAAGGTTTCTTCCATTTTTCCCTACGAGGTTTTTTTGGGAGTTTTTCCTTGTCTTCTCAGAGAGTCAAGGCTGGGGGGCTGTCAAGAGGCAGGGCCTGTTAAAGCCCATTACGACACTTCCTGTCTGATTTTGGGCTATACAAAAAAAAATAAACTGTAAACTGTATTGTATAAATGCCATGAGGTTACATCTTGACGTTTGAGTGCAAATCCTTTGCTGTTTTTGCACAAGGCTACGAAGTGTGATGAGAGAGAGGGGTCCATGGCAGTGCAGTTTTTAAAAAATAAAAGCAGTGTGCTCGACCTCTGGGTGGGAAGTGTGACGGAGCAGCCCCATGTTACTGATGAGGGAACTGGCGTGCCTGCATTCAAATGCAAGCGTACACGGACCACCCAGTTTTAATTATTACCGCTCTGGGTTGTGTAATTAAGGCACCTGTGCCCCTAACAGTTAAAAGGGGCCTTAAGCGAAGAGCGGCAAAGAAAAAAAGAAAGGCAGAATACAGGACTGCAAATTAGTGTGGTGATCAGTGACCCTGCGGAAGATCAAGCGTACAGTACTCCAGGGGTGGAACGTTCAGTCGAGGAGTGGCGAACGATCTCCTAGGGATCCCATATATACTGAAGAGGGGCAGTCAGAACAAGTTCCAGAGAAGGGAACCACAGAAAGGCAAAAGAGAAAGACGCACTGGTTTGATGGGAGTTAAATGAAAAGGATGTATCTGTTATGGGTTCTGTGAACTTCATTTATTCCTGGTTTTCAAGTAAGAAACAGGTGTTTTTGCTGGATTATTTATTGATTTATTTATTTATTGGATGGATGGATGGCACTGTGCTGTCTGCACTTTGTTTGGATTCTCACTTTGAACTCTAATGTTCCTTTTGTGATCTTGTGATCGTCTTGGACATGACTATCGATGGTCCCGGGTTTGAAGACGTTATGGCAGCTGCAGCCAACTCAGATCATCATTTGAAGAGAGGAGGAGAGAGGTTGGGAGCATGTGTTGATAGTGTGTTTCTGTACCCACCACACGATGAACCACCTGGATTGAGACCCGAGTGCAGCGGGTGACACCTCAGCAACACACTGGGACAGTGTGAGTTTTTTTACGGTATCTGGAGTGCCAATCCTGCCACCAACCCCCAGGTTCTCCCAGAAAGTTGAAGAACCTGCTTGCATGGCTGGATACAGATTAACGCCATACCCAGGACAAAGCAATGGTAGGTTAAGCTCCAAGTAGAGTCACTTCTGGTGTTTATGGGATTCTAGCCTCAGCAAATCAAAAGTGCCAGGGTCGTGCAGATCTTCAGCTATGGGTCCAGTGCACATTGTCCCCCTGTTGCAGTTTGGTTAACTCTATTGTGAATTGGCTCTGTAAAAGTGTTGGTGTGTGGACACGAGTTATCGCTGTGCTCGACTGGCACCCCACATGGGGCTTATTGCTGCCTTGAACCTAATGCTGCTAGGTTAGGCTCTGGTCTTTTGCAACCCTGAATCAAATTAAAATAATGTTATTAAAATGTTCACTGCTACTACAAAGTTACAGCATTTAATTGTATACAGTAACAAATAACATGTAAAAAGTACTTTAAATAACTTGTTACATTCTTTGTAACTTTCTTTTTTCCAGGGACTTAATTTGCCTAATCTGATGTCAACACAACTCTTTTTTATTTTTTCTTAAATTAATATCGAAAGTCATGCTCATATTTAATATCTAACAGATTTTAGTATTTTTGTTTTAGCTCAGCTATTTTTTTTTTTTTCACTTTTGTGCAAACCTGTGATACATACCAAGAGATTAAAACCTATAATGCGGTTTAAAGGTCTTTTGTGAGGCAGATATTGTCTCTCTCCTGGCATTATGCCTTGAGGAAGAACAGAGTTCTTTTTAGGTAATAATATACACCAAATAAAGAATTAGATTTAAAAGAATAAAGAACAACAGCAATAACAGCAGACAATAGCGCACAATGGCAGTTATCTGCTTGCCCTGCAGATGAAGGATGGGTTTACACTGGTGTCTCAGCTAGGGTTTCACAGTCAAGGTCAAACCTGCCGCTGTACATTTCAGCCCTCACTCAATTCGTCTTCTTATTTTTGGTGATTTGTTGTTTTTTTTTATGTTTCATTTTGTGGTCTGAAATTAGAAAGTCTTAGCAGACTTTTACTCTTCCCTAGTAATGTTGTATATTTTCACACTACATTTTTTTCCCTTTTTGAGGGTTTCTTTGTCCCTTCTTTCTAAAAGGAAAATGCTACACAAATGGCTGTCAGTCGTTTTCCCTTCTGTTTCTTCTTCTTCTTTCGGTTGCTGCCATTTAGGGGTCACCACCGCAGATCTGTCTCCATCCATCTCTATTTTTACATCATTTTCTGCCAAATGTTCAAATCCAGTAAATGCCAAAAATGACTCTACTATGTTGGACTCTTACAATACAATACAATTTATTCTTTGTATTGCCCAAAATCACACAAGGAGTGTCACAATGGGCTTTAACAGGCCCTGCCTCTTGACTGCCCACCAGCCTTGACTCTCTAAGAAGACAATGAAAAACTCCCAAAAAAAAACCCCAGCAGGGAAAAAATGGAAGAAACCTCGGGAAAGGCAGTTCAAAGAGAGACCCCTTTCTAGGTAGTTTGGGCGTGCAGTGGGGGTCAAAAAGAAGGAGGTCAATACAATACAATACACAGAACAGAACAAATCCTCACTACAGTATACAAATAAACATTTTAAAAGTACGTAGCAGAATTTACCAGTAGATAATATCCCATAATATGATTTGGATTTGTTTAGAATCCCGGAGACCTCATCCATCAAGCTGCCTCCCCTATTTGGCCATTCCATGGCTGAGACAGCACTGGGCCAGCCAATCTGATGAAAGGACCCCTCTTTCCCACGATTTCTGCGATCCTCCATCAAGGATGACTTTACCTTTGGCAGGCAAAACAACATGGCAGGTGAGCCATGGCACATCTTCAAAGAGGAGCAAGGCCCTTAACCTACAATTGCTACGTCCTTGGTATGACATTAATTTACATCCAGCCCTGCTTGTAGGCCCTCCAACCTGCAGAGGAATAACCTTGGTGTTGGTGGCAGAATTGGCACTCCAGCCACCATAAAAAACCTCATGCTGGTTCCATTTCATCTGAACTAGTGTGGTGCTGAGGTGTCAACCGTTGGATGGCTGCACTCGGGCCCTAATCTGGGATCCTAAGTTGGTTTGTCGTGTGGTGGGTGCGCAATGCGCTTTATCAGCGCGTGCTCCTAACCTCTCTCTTCTACCACGCCAACTGCCTTCATTGTCCTCCCTCGCCTCATCCACAAACCTCCTCTTTGGCCTTCCTCTTTTCCTCTTGCCTGGCGGTTCCATCCTCAACTTTCTTTTCCTGATGTACCCCTCATCTTTCCTCTGCACATGCCCAGAACATCTCAATCGAGCCTCTGATACTTGGTCACCAAACTGTAGAACCTGTGTTGTCTCTCTAATATCCTCATTTCTAATCCTGTCTACCCTCGTTACTCCGAGCGAAAATCTTAGCATCTTCCAGCTCTCCCTTCTGTCTTTTCATCAGTGCCACCGTCTCCAAATTATACAACATAGTTGGTCTCACTACCATTTTATAGAACTTCCGTTTCACTCCCCTTTCACAAATCACTGCACTCTTCTCCACCCAGTCCACCCTGCCAGCTCTCTTTTCTTCACCTCTCTGCCGCTCTCCCCATTGCTTTGGACTGTTGGACCCAAATATTTAAATTTGTCTACCTTCACCACCTCTGCTCCTTGCAGTTGCATCCCCTCATTCACACACATGTACTCCACCTCACTCCTACTAACGTTCATTCCCCTTCTCTCCAGTGTGGACCTCCACCTTTGCAGGTTCGTCCCCACCTGCTGCCTGCTCTCACTACAGATCACGATGTCATCCACGAACATCATAGCTCATGGAGACTCCTGTCTGACCTCATCTGTCAACCTGTCCATCACCATTGACAAAAGCAAAGGGTTCAGAACCAATCCTCAATGTAATCCCACTCTCACTTTGAACCAGGCTGTCATCCCTACTACTACACCTCACCACAGTCACACTGTCCTCATATAAATCCTGCACCACCCTTGCATACTTTTCTGCTACTCCCGACTTCCTCATACAGGACCATAACCCCTCTCTTCACACCCTGCCATGCACTTTCTCTAAGTCCACAAATACACCATGCAATTCCTTCTGACCTTCTCTGTAATTCTCTATCAACACTCTTAAGTCAAACATCACATCTATTGTAGATCGTCACTTCACCTCTCAACCTAGCTTCCATCACTCTTTCCCATATCTTCATGGTGTGGCAGATCAACTTTAGACCACTGTAGTTATGGCAGCTCTGCACATCTCCCTTATTCTTGAAAACTGGTAGTAATATAGAGTCGCGAGGGGAGCTGCAACCTATTCCAACTAGGATAGGGTGCAAGGGAGGAACAAACCCTGTGCCCTTGGTTGTAGCCCTTGTGCCGCACACTGAAGTGCAGCCGGAAGAAGGTCTTCAAGCACCTGGAGCACTTCCGGGTACCATATAAAAGAAGCCAATGGCCACTACTCCGAGAAGCTTGCTAGGAGTGGAGGCAAAGAAAGAGAAAGAAATGAAGGAAAAAGAAAGAAGGGAATTGTGTTCTTGTGCTGTGCTGTGCTGGAACTGTATTATACAGGTGGGCAACGTGGGAAGGCGTGGAAAAAGAAAGAAAATTAAAGCATGTGTGCTGAACTTGAGTCCTACGTCTGTCTGTGTCGGGATATGGGCGGCAGGAGCACCCTCTGCAGGCCACACCTGATTGATGATCTTTCGACACATTTTCCCATCTAAGCAGAAAACTTCTTTGTTCTTCAATAACTCAGAATATGGAACCAATGGAGGAAGTATTTTAAGATAAAGAAGCTTTTATATGTGGCACCTCTACTGGAGAACAACCTTTTCCCACCTTGAAAACATACACAGTTTTTAATATCTGGAAAACATTCGGGAATAAATCACTTAGAGATCTGTACATAGACAATGTCCTATCCTATGAAGAATTACCCTACAAATGTAACTTTCTAGCAACACATTTCTTTCACTACCTTTAAATTGTAAACTTTGCTAAACAAAACCTGCCCAGTTTTCCTCACCTCCAACCTATTTCTATTCCAGAAAAAATATTGATCAGTCTTGAGGACTCAGACAGCATCTCCATAATACATAAAAACATTTTACCATCCCTTCCCTTTTAAAAATCTAAGAGTACAGTAAGAAAAGGATCTCTCACTCAACATCTCAGAAAAGGAGTGGAAGGCATCAATGCACAGAATTCACTCGATCTCCATATGCACAAATCATACAATCATTTAACTTAAAATTATCTATCGAGAACATCTCTCTTGTTTAAAATTTCCCAAAAGTTTTCCAGGGCGAGATGCAACCTATGAACGTTGCAATCGAGCTCCAGCCTCACTGGGCCACACGTTTTGGGCCTGCTCCAAATTAACATCATTCTGGACCAAAATCTTTAAATGCCTATCAGACAGCCTTGGTGTCCTAATTCCTCCTAATCCATTAACAGTTGTGTTTGGTGGGCTCACAGAGGGGCTTAAAGTGGAGAAGGACAAACAAACTGGAATTGTCTTTACTTCACTATTAGCACGTAGACTTATCTTGCACAACTGGAAGAATCCTAACCCACCTCTATTAAGTAAGTGAGTAACTGATGTTATATACTGTTTGAAACTGGAAAAAATCAAATTCTCACTTAGAGGATCTGTACAAAACTTATTCATAACCTGGTAGGATCTAATTAATAACATTTTAGAATAAACATTTACATTGAGGAAGTGAAATATATTTATTAATTTATTAATTTATCTATTTACTTATTTTTTACTAGTAAAGTTTGACGCTATGTGAATTTCCCCTTGGGATTAATAAAGTATCTATCTATCTATCTATCTATCTATCTATCTATCTATCTATCTATCTATCTATCTATCTATCTAATGGCCTAGCTCTCTTTCTCATCAATCAATCAATCAATCAACATTTATTTATATAGCACAGATTCATACAAAAAATGTAGCTCAAAGTGCTTTACAAAATGAATAGAAAAATAGAAGACACAATAAAAGATAAACGTAAGTCAACATTAATTAACATAGAATAAGAGTAAGGTCCGATGGCCAGGGTGGACAGAAAAAACAAAAAAACACTCCAAGAGCTGGAGAAAAAAATAAAATCTGCAAGGGTTCCAGACCACGAGACCACCCAGTCCCCTCTGGGCAATCTACCTAACATAAGTCAAACAGCCCTCTTTGTATTTAGGGTTTTCATGGAAGGACCTGATGATGATGGTCACGTAGACTTCTGGCTTTCAGTCCATCAATGTTGGTGCCTCATGATGCTTTGAGTAGGTGGTGGTGGCACAGGCCGCCACCACAAAGAAACCGGAAAACGAAACATAAGAGAGAGTTGGGGTCAGTACGGATTTTGGAGCCACTGTGAATAATTATTATGAAGAATTGAACATACAGAGTATCAGGATTAAGTTAAAGTGAAGTTATAAAAAGGCCATGTTAAAGTAATGTGTTTTCAGCAGTGTTTTAAAGTGCTCTACTGTATCAGCCTGGCGAATTCCTATCGGCAGGCTATTCCAGATTTTAGGTGCATAACAGCAGAAGGCCGCCCGCCTCACCACTTCTTTTAAGTTTAGATTTTGGAATTATAAGGAGACACTCATTTGAAGATCTAAGGCTACGATTTGGAATATAACGTGTCAGGCATTCCGATATATAAGATGGAGCGCGATTATTTAAGGCTTTATAAACCATAAGCAGTATTTTAAAGTCAATCCTGAATGACACAGGCAGCCAGTGTAGTGACATCAAAACTGGAGAAATGTGTTCGGATTTTCTTTTCCCAGTTAGGATTCTAATGGGTGGGAGTTGATTTGTTTCAAACCTAGTTTTGTTAAACTTGATTTGATTGTATGGAATGTTATTTGATTTTAATAAAATCAATAAAATGCTAAAAAAAGAAAAAAGAAAATTTCTGAAGCTCTGTTAGAGTGACCATTGGGTTCTTATCCATCACCCTGACCGAGGCTTTTCTTGCCCGGTTACTCAGTTTGTTCAGATAGTCAACTGTAGAAAGAGTTCTGGAAGTTCCAAACATCTTCCATTTCACAGTTATTGAGACCACTGTGTTTGTGGGAACCCTCAAAGTCTTTAAAAATGGTTTCATCACCCTGGCCCAGATCTATGCCTCCCTATAATTTCATCACAGAGGTCTACAAGGAGTTTTTTTTGGACTTCATGGCTTGTTTTTCGTTTTTTTTCCTGGTATGCAGTGTGAATTGTGGGACCTTCTATACAGAGGTAGATGTGCGCTTTTCTTAAACGATGTCCGATCAATTCAGTGTGTCACAGGTGGACTCCAATGAAGTTCTTAAAACATCTCAAGGAGGATTAAAGCAAGCAGGATGCACCTGAGCACAATCTGGAGTGCCACCACAAAGGGCCTGAATACTTAGAGCAATGCGAGATGTCAGGTTGTGAGTATTAATACTTTTGCAAACGTTTCCGAAAAACAAGTTTTCGCTTTGCCATTACGGATTATTAAGGGTAGACTGATGACAAATGTATCCTTGTAAAATGAAATCTACAACATAATAAATGTTAATAATAAAATAATATAATATATAATAATATAATGTTAATAATAAAAGATGTTCTACCAGACGGTTGTGGCGAGTGCCCTCTTCTACGCGGTGGTGTGCTGGGGTGGCAGCATAAAGATGAAAGACGCCTCACGCCTGGACAAACTTGTTAAGAAGGCAGGCTCCATTGTAGGATTAAAGTTGGACAGTTTAACATCCGTGGCAGAGCGACGGGCATTAAGCAAACTCCTGTCAATCATGAAGAATCCACTGCATCCACTGAACAGTGTCATCTCCAGGCAGAGGAGTAGCTTCAGTGACAGACTTTTGTCACCATCCTGCTCCACTGACAGACTGAGGAGATCGTTCCTCCCCCACACTATGCGACTCTTCAATTCCACCCGGGGGAGTAAATGCGAGCATTAATTTTATTTTAATTCTTTTCATTTTTATTACTATTTAATTTAATATTGTTTCTTTGTATCAGTATGCTGCTGCTGGATTATGTGAATTTCCCCTTGGGATTAATAAAGTATCTATTTATCTATCTATCTATCTATCTATCTATCTAATAAAGTATGCAGAAAGTGAAGGGGTCTGAATACTTCCTGAATCCACTGTAGGTGGTTACGTAGTCTGCACAGAACAACATTATGTGGAAAAAGTGTTTCTTGTGATGATTATAACTGATATACAGTATTATACTTATTTCAGTTTCAGTAAGTTAATGCGTATTATGGTGGCTGGATTTCTTTACATCTTGTGAGGGGACTAATGCGTCTGAAGACATCCCCGCCCCAGATGGGTTATGGGGGTGTCCTCTATACCAGGGATTCTCAAAGTCGGCCCTGGGGACCCACTGTGGCTGCAGGTTTTTGTTCCAACCAGATTAATAATCAGTGACAACACCTGATAACTCGGATCGCAATTAATTAGCAGGTATTTTTGTTTTCTCTTCTTGCATTCTACATTAAGAAAGCACAGAGGCATGATTTTTACATTTATAAGACATTTAGAAATATTTCTGCTTTTGCTATTGATTTAAATGCTTAACTTTCTTTTGTTGATTTCATTCTATTTTGCCATTTCTCTATGCCGTTATCCCCCTTCATTGTATTTTAATAATGACAATTAAAAATGAGCAGCGCAGACAGACAGGCAAACAACACGGAATAATCAAAGGCTGCAACTACTTTAGCGTCAGACCCACTAATTAGTAAATAATGGATTCATTAAAAATTGGAACACCCGGAAAAACAGAATGAACATCAAGATGAAAATATTGTTAAAAACAAAAACAAAAACATTATTCCCATATAACTGCTAAGTACATTTTAATATATATTTTTTTTTTTTACCAAACGTAGTTTTCCAATTTCTATATTGTTCTCAAAACACAGAACCTGGGAAATAACACATCACTGAATTAGTCCAGGAGTCCAATTAAAAACAGAAGCAGTTTGGAAGAAACGCCTGCAGCCACAGGGGTCCCCAGGACCGACCCCTGCTCTAAACCATTCTGAGCCTACACTCGATGAAGGGTGCTACACAAAAATAAGATGAATTGAATTATCGAATACTTGTAATGAAAAAGGTACAAAATATCTACATTTCATAAGGAAACCCTAACCCTAAACCTAATTCTGAATTTCTTCAGTCATTCAGCCATTTTCCAACCCGCTATATCCTAACACAGGGTCACAGGGGGGTCTGCTGGAGACAATACCAGCCAGCACAGGGCCCAAGGCAAGAACAAATCCTGGACAGGGCGCCAGCCCACCGCAGCTGAATATTTTTATTTTGTTAATAAAGTTTATCTAATCTAATCTAATAACATTATGGCAAAATAAGTCTGTTCTATTAGCAACAGTAATTGATAACTAATTAAGAAATCGGATAAAACAACAGCATGCAGCAAGCCAGGATTTGGTGTTAACATCCTTGTATTAGACGCTTAATGCTTAAAAAATATTTCCATCTCATGTGGTGCATTGTCGTATTTGTATGCAATAATAGCTTTATTTAGATCATGCTTCTTTCTCTCCATTTTTCATTTCGAGGAAGAATTGCATAGTCTCTCCATTGGTATCTCAAGACCTGCTCCAGAGGCAATGAGTGGGGACCATTTTTTGGCTCAGAGGAAAAAGCACATAATTAACTCCAGACTGGTCTATTAATTTTCCACTTTTATGGTCTGCAGTATGGCAAGCCGTTTTCACATCTGTTCGTGACACCTGATTCAGCTGATGGATACAGATAAGGGCTAATCTTCAATTTTGCCTCGGCTGGAGTTGTTTTTCCATCTCATGTGTCTCCAGTACTGGTGTCGAGATCCTCAAAGGCATGGCTTGCCTGACTCGCTTTGTCATCTTCTTCTTCCCTCGGATGATATTATACAGCAGCATTCAGTGACTACCAAGATGAGCTGTAGTCTGGTAAAGTATCATTTAGGAATTCCACTT
This sequence comes from Polypterus senegalus, assembly GCF_016835505.1. Classification (NCBI taxonomy): domain Eukaryota; kingdom Metazoa; phylum Chordata; class Cladistia; order Polypteriformes; family Polypteridae; genus Polypterus; species Polypterus senegalus. Next base: position 15,131,602 of record NC_053168.1, read on the forward strand.
GTCACGCATGCGTGTTGGTTGGTCATCCTCTGGGCTCGTCTGAGGTATATATTGCTACCCTGTGTCGAGAGGGGGTGCTGGAGCTCACCTTATCCTCTTCTGTTCCCTCCACAGTGCTGAGAATACACCCAGTGAGGATGTTTGACTCCGCCCCTTCTAGTCCTCCAGCTATATATCTCGCGATTGAGAAACTCACCACAGGACAGAGCCTCTAGCCCAATGACTAAAGCAGACATCGCAAAGCTGAGAGAGGTTATTTAGCCTAAGGAAACCCTTTATCTGTGTGTTTCTAGTGGCATCAACTGTGTGTTTTGCTTAAGCTTTTTAGATAAAGCCAGAGAGGTGAGATTGCGTTGGTTTGGACATGTGCAGAGGAGAGATGCTGGGTATATTGGGAGAAGGGTGCTAAGGATAGAGCTGCCAGGGATGAGGAGAAGAGGAAGGTCTAAGAGAAGGTTTATGGATGTGGTGAGAGAGGACATGCAGGTCATGGGTGTGACAGAGCAAGATGACGAGGACAGGAAGAGATGAAAAATAGATGATACCCTGTGGCGACCCCTAAAGGGAGCAGCCGAGAGAAGAAGAAGTTGATTACTTAAAAGGTCAGACCTTACCCCATACATACTAAATAATTATAGGCCTATTTCAAATTTACCCTTTTTCTCTAAAATACTAGAAAAAGTAGTTGCCAAGCAGCTCCAGTCACACTTTATGCACTACAATTTATTTGAGAAATTCCAGTCTGGTTTCTGCACTGGTCATAGTACAGAAACAGCACTAACGTGGGTTGTAAGCAACATTTTGTTATCCTCTGATGAAGGAAACTCCACTGTAATTCTGTTGTAGGACGTGCAGCATTTGACACCATTGACCATTCTATTTTACTGCACAGGCTAGAAAATGATGTTGAGCTTACAGGCACCGTGCTCGCTTGGTTTAGTTCTTATTTATCAAATCGATTCCAATATGTACAGAAATGTGCTGACAGGACTCCATCATTATACACAGAAGTTAAGTATGGTGTCCCGCAGGGCTCAGTCCTGGGACCTTTACTGTTTTCACTTTACATGCTTCCACTGGGATCTCTCATTAGGAAACATCATGTTAATTTTCACTTGTATGCTGATGGCACCCAGTTATACCTTTCATTTAGATTAAATGAAGTTTCTCCGATGTTGTCTTTAATTAGTTGCGTTAGCGAATTAAAGGAGTGGATGGATGAGAACTACTTGTCTTTAAACGCCGATAAAACAGAGATGTTAATTGTTGGAGAGAATGACGCTGATTACAGCAATATTCTGTCATCATTTAACTCAGCTGGAATCCCCATTAATTTTTCTGAATCAGCCAGCAATCTCAGAGTTCTCTTTGACTCTAGTATGTCATTTAAAGCTCATATTACAATGTTGTCCAAATCATGTTTCTTCCATCTTAAAAATGTTAGAAAATCAAGGCACTTTTAAAATAAACAGAATTTTGAGATATTAATTCATGCATTTATTTCTAGTGTAGTAGGATTGACTACTGCAATGCGGTGTTCACTGGCTGTTCAAACTGTTCTCTATACAGCCTCCAGTTAATCCAAAATGCGGCTGCAAGAATTATTACAAGAACAAGAAAATACGAATACATAACTCCAGTTCTTAAATCCTTACACTTGCTCTGGTTAAGTTTAGGGCAGATTTCAAAATCCTTCTTTTAACATATAAAGCATTAAATGGCCAAGGTCCGGCTTACTTGTCTGAACTTATTATGACTTACAAACCTGAGCGCACATTAAGATCTCAAGATGCCGGTCTGCTTATAATTCCAAGGATTAATAAAATAGCAATGGGAGGTCAAACTTTTAGTTACAGGGCCCCTAAACTGTGGACTGGTCTGCCTGCTACTATAAGAGGTGCCCCTTCGGTCTCAGCTTTTAAATGCCAGCTGAAGACTCTTGACTTCAGTTTAGCACACCCTGACTAGAGCTGCTGATTAACTGTACAGACTGCATCTCTGTTGTTAGTCATTAGCACTAAAACATAAGTAATATGATAGTTATAACTGGATACTAACCCACACCTATTCTGTTTCTCTTTTCGGTACTCAAATGTGGCACTTGGTGCCACGGCCAATCTGCCAAGTTGTTTCGCCTGCCTAAGGTAAAGTCATCCCTGATGGAGGATAGCAGGAATCGTGGGAAAGAGGGGTCCTTTCATCGGATTGGCCGGCCCAAATGGGGGAGGCAGCTTGATGGATGAGGTCTCCAGGACTATAAACAAATCCAAATCATATTATGGGATATCATCTACTGTTAATCTCTGCTACGTACTTCTACATTTTTTATTTGTATACTGTACTGAGGATTTGTTCTGTTCTCTGTATTGTATTGTATTGATGCCCTTCTTTTTGACACCCACTGCACGTCTAATCTACCTGGAAAAGGGTCTCTCTTTGAACTGCCTTTCCCAAGGTTTCTTCCATTTTTTCCCTACAAGGTTTTTTTTTTGGGAGTTTTTCCGTTTCTTCTTAGAGAGTCAAGGCTGGGGGGCTGTCAAGAGGCAGGGTCTGTTAAAGCCCATTGTGGCACTTCTTGTGTGATTTTGGGCTATACAAAAATAAATTGTATTTTATTGTATTGTATTGATTAAACGGGACGACTGGGTTGGTGCCCCAACATTTATACTTGTGGAACTGCAGTCCTTCCATCAACCAAACACTCCTTGTACTGTAACTAATCATTGAAGTTTTGATAGAATATGGGATGGTACACTAGTTAACATTGTTTCATCACAGTTCTAGGATTTCAGGTTTTATTCCCAACCTGGCCAGTGCCCGTTTTGAGTTTGTGGACCTGGTAAACAAAATTTAAGGGTGAGTTGAGTCAATAATTATCCACACTCTATTTCTAAAATTTATTAGAATTACTGTAGGACATACAGATGCATCATTTTTCAGCATAACGTTTCCATGTACTTTGTAGTCCATGTAGTTTAAATAAAAAAACAGTGTGTCTCAAGCTTGTGGGTTTGCCATTTGTCCTTGGGGGCTATACAATGGGGAAACAAGATGATTGCTTGTTAATGTGCAGGTACGATTAGCTCAGCTGTTCCTCATTGACATTCCACAGGTTGTTAGTCTGAATAGGAAAGGGAAAAGAGAATGAATTGAAAAGATGTAAAGAAATTGAGAAAGTAAGGGAAAGATAAAGAGGGAGGACAGAATCGACGTGGAGCTAATGTGAACAGAAAGTGGTGAAAGAGAGTGGGGTGAGGCACTCTGGGGTGGATCACATCACTTATTCTGAACATCAGAGAGCAGGAGCAATTATGGGGTCCTGATGGAGGCGAAGTTAACACCCCGCAAAGCTGCACTGCCACAGACCCCATAATCACTTTACTACACTGCTCAGATTCTGTTATTTCATAAACTGAAAACCAATCAACCATAACAGGAAGTCTTGACCGCTCTAGTGATCTAAAGCCTTGACTGTAATATGTACCATTGAAATAAGGAATGAAAGGTATATGGTGGTGAAAACTAATGTATCATTAAATTGTTATTGCATCCTATGATAATAACACACAGGTTGGAGAACATTCAATTCATCGAGCCACCTAAGGCTCTGTTTTATTCTTGCAGCCACGAATGTTCACCTCAATTGGTGACCCACCACCTCTATGCCTGCCTCCTGTGCTCTCCTAGTAATCTGAAGCTCAACAGAGTACTGAACATCTGTCCTTGAGTCCATGGATACTCACCTAAATTGGCAATCCAGCACCTCTGCGCTTATCTCTTTTGCCGTTCTAGTGATCTAAAGCTCACCGGACTCCTGGACACCTTTTCTTATGGCCATGGATGCTCATCTCAATTGACGATCCAGCACCTCCAAGCTTGCCTCCAATGGCACTTTAGTGATCTAAAGCTCAGCAGACTCCTGAACGCTGTTCCTTATGGCCATGGATGCTCACCTTATTTTAAGAATCAGCACCACCTCGTTTATCTCCTTTGCTGCTTTAGTGATCTAAAGCTAACCAGACTCCTGATCACCTTTCTTTATGGCAATGGACACTCGCCTCAATTGACAATCCTGCACCTCGACTCTTGCCTTTTTCAGCCCCCTTATGCTCTAAAGCTCATCAGACTCCTGGACATCTATCTTCATGGCCATGGACACTCTCCTCAACTGGTGATCCAGCACCTCCATCCTTGCCTTCAATGGCGCTCATTAGAGGGCAATAGTAATTGTGGGGTCCTGATGAAGGGGGAGTTAACACCTCGCAAAGCTGCACTGCCACAGACCCCATAATCACTTTACTACACAGCTTAGATTCTGTTATTTCAAAAACTGAAAACCAATCAACCATAACATGAAGTCTTGACCGCTCTACTGATCTAAAGCCTTGACTATAAAATGTACCGATCGCATGAAAGTATATGGTGGTGACTTAGATTGGATTTGTGAAAACTACTGTATCATTAAATTGTTATTGCATCCTATAATAATTATAGCTCACAATTGCACAACACACACATACTGCAATACGCACTTAGGTACATCATAAGAGCACCATCATCTCCTTTGCCGTTCTAGTGAGCTAAAGCTCAACAGACTCCTGCACACCTTTCCATATGACCATGGGTGCTCGCCTCAATTGGCAAACCAGTACCTCCATGTCTTCCTCCTTCAGCACCCTTCCAATCTAAAGCTCATCAGACTCCCGTCCACATTTCCTCATGGCGATGGATACTCACCTCAATTGACGGTCCACCACCCTCATGCTTACCTCCAAAGGCACTCTAGTATTCTTAAATCTATTAGCCTCTGAAAATCTTCTTCTATCTTCTATCGATCTTTTCTTTCTCTCTGACTATCTTATGGCCCTTTTCACTCCTGTGTGTTCAGATAAGCTCCAACTTAATTACCACCCACAGAACATCAATGAGGACACCAGAATACTCACCATCCTCCGGTGTCCATTGAAAATTACTGGAGACATTCTTCTGCCGCGAGCTTCCCCAACCTCCTTCCCTCCTTTCATCTGCACCAGTTGTGCCTCAACCTTAACATTTTATTTCCCTCCCTCTGTATTTCTCCCACTTGATTTTTAGCCACCATCTTTCTTTTCCTCTTTTGTTCTCTCTTCAATCCCCTGTGAGTTCAGGTGCACCAAAGAACCTACAGAGCCTCAATGAGGGACCACTGTGTTAACTGCTCTCATGCACGTTAAGCACAACTTCTCTGTTGAAGATCTCCACACCTGCATGGGTTTTCTCTCCCACCCCACTGCCTCAATGTTTTTAAAACTCTCGCACCGCCACAAACCCATCATGTGCTTTACTACACCCTTATGCTAGAGACTTTTGTAGTGTGGAGTGGTGGCACTGTGGCTAAGGATCTGCATTGATATCTGTAAGGTTGTTAGTTCTAATCCCATTACTGCCAGAAGGGATGCTACTCTGTTGGGCCCTTGAACAAGGCCCTAAATGTGAAAACTGCTTCAGAGACGCTGCACAATGGCTGACCCTGTGCTTTGACCTCCAAAGGTCAGGTGAAAAGATAATTGCCCCTCAGGGATTAATAAAATACATCAAATCAAAATTTTTGCAAAATTAGTTTTTTTCATAAACAGCCTTTTTGTTTTCCAAATGAACAAAACCAGTCACTGCTTTGCATTCAGTGCTGGCATAAATAAGCAGTGTGGACGAGTGGAAGAAAGAGCCATAGTCCTTGAAAACTGTTGGGGTGCCAATGGGGTCAATCAATCAATCAATCAACATTTATTTATATAGCACATATTCATACAAAAAAATGTAGCTCAAAGTGCTTTACAAAATGAATAGAGAAATAGAAGACACAATAAAAGATAAACATAAGTCAACATTAATTAACATAGAATAAGAGTAAGGTCCGATGGCCAGGGTGGACAGAAAAACAAAAAAACTCCAAAGGCTGGAGAAAAAATAAAATCTGTAGGGGTTCCAGACCAAGAGACCGCCCAGTCCCCTCTGGGCATTCTACCTAACATAAATCAAACAGTCCTCTTTGTATTTAGCGTTTTCATGGAAGGACCTGATGATGATGGTTACGTAGACTTCTGGCTTTCAGTCCATCAATGTTGGTGCATCATGAAAAAAAAAAAAGGGTCGCCCCTTTTATTCTTTTTACATACAAATTACAAGGGACGTTAAAAAAAATTTTCACAATTTTTTTTAACTCTATTTATTAAGAATTTCAAAAACAAATCACATCCCTTTTTTACATAGTCACCTTTGATACAATTTTCCCAGCGTCGTAAAAAAAATTTAATGCCCGATTACTACTCCTCCCGCCTTCACTGTTTCCACTGCAAATATAAAAGTGCGGAAACTTTTTGAACGTCCCTCGTAAATACTGCAGGCGCACGAAAGCAGTGAAATACATTTAGGTCCATAAATATTTGGACAGATACAACTTTTTTCTAATTTTGGTTCTGTACATTACCACAATGAATTTTAAATGAAACAACTCCAATGCAGTTGAAGTGCAGACTTTCAGCTTTAATTCAGTGGGGTGAACAAAATGATTGCATAAAAATTTGAGGCAACTAAAGCATTTTTAACACAATCCCTTCATTTCAGGGGCTCAAAAGTAATTGGACAATTGACTCAAAGGCTATTTCATGGGCAGTTGTGTTCAAGTCCGTCGTGATGTCTTATCAATTAAGCAGATAAAAGGCCTGGAGTTGATTTGAGGTGTGGTGCTTGCATGTGGAAGATTTTGCTGTGAACAGACAACATGCGGTCAAAGGATCTCTCCATGCAGGTGAAAGAAGCCATCCTTAAGCTGCGAAAACAGAAAAAACCCATCCGAGAAATTGCTACAATATTACGAGTGGCAAAATCTACAGTTTGGTACATCCTGAGAAAGAAAGCAAGCACTGGTGAACTCAGCAACACACAAAGACCTGGACGTCCATGGAAGACAACAGTGGTGGATGATCGCAGAATCATTTCCATGGTGAAGAGAAACCCCTTCACAACAGCCAACCAAGTGAACAACACTCTCCAGGGGGTCGGCGTATCGATGTCCAAGTCTACCATAAAGAGAAGACTGCATGAAAGTAAATACAGAGGGTGCACTGCAAGGTGCCAGCCACTCATAAGCCTCAAGAATAGAAAGGCTAGATTGGACTTTGCTAAAGAACATCTAAAAAAGCCAGCACAGTTCTGGAAAAACATTCTTTGGACAGATGAAACCAAGATCAACCTCTACCAGAATGATGGCAAGAAAAAAGTATGGAGAAGGCGTGGAACAGCTCATTATCCAAAGCATAGCACATCATCTGTAAAACACAGTGGAGTCAGGCAGTGTGATGGCTTGGGCGTGCATGGCTGCCAGTGGCACTGGGACACTAGTGTTTATTGATGATGTGACACAGGACAGAAGCAGCCGAATGAATTCTGAGGTGTTCAGAGACATACTGTCTGCTCAAATCCAGCTAAATGCAGTCAAATTGATTGGGCGTTTCATGATACAGATGGACAATGACCCAAAACATACAGCCAAAGCAACCCAGGAGTTTATTAAAGCAAAGAAGTGGAAACTTCTTGAATGGCCAAGTCAGTCACCTGATCTTAACCCGGCTGAGCAGGCATTTCACTTGTTGAAGACTAAACTTCAGACAGAAAGGCCCACAAACAAACAGCAACTGAAAGTAAAGCCGCTGCAGTAAAGGCCAGGCAGAGCATTAAAAGGAGGAAACCCAGCATCTGGTGATGTCCATTAGTTCAAGACTTCAGGCTGGCATTGCCAGCAAAGGGTTTTCAACCAAGTATTAGAAATTAACATTTTATTTCCAGTTATTTAATTTGTCCAATTACTTTTGAACCCCTGAAATGAAGGGATTGTGTTAAAAAAATGCTTTAGTTGCCTCACATTTTTATGCAATCGTTTTGTTCAACCCACTGAATTAAAGCTGAAAGTCTGCACTTCAACTGCTTCTGAGTTGTTTCATTTAAAATTCATTGTGGTAATGTACAGAACTAAAATTAGAAAAAACGTGTCTCTGTCCAAATATTTATGGACCTAACTGTAAATAAAATTTCAGCAGTCTGGGAAGCTGCGTCCTTCTCAAAAGTTTGGGTCCAAATGAGACTCTGATGTTCATGGGCGTCTCCCATTTATACCGGACTCCACCAGAAAAGGGTGTGGTTAGTTACCTTCAGGGGGCGTGTTCTCTGGAAGGAGAAACAGATAAGCCTGTTAGTGGTGGCACCCCCTCTGGCTAAAGCAGGGTATTAAATATCCATGATGACTCTTTCAGGTGTCCCTGTACATGACACTAGTAACATGACTCTTAACTGGATTGCAAATTTTACATTTAATGCTCAATGTGTAACATGTAAATTCATTTTGCTTATTTGAGAAAGTACAAGTTCAAAGATGCGTGTTGGCCCTTTTTAATAATACCGGATAAGTTATTTATATTTAACCGTTATGAGCTCTGTGTGTTGTCGAGAATGTAAATTACAAATCCTGTAGCTCTTTATAAAAATTCCACGGAATAAAAATGAGCCGTTGTAACGGACTGCATAGCACCGAGTGAGCATTTTGGACAGACAATATATGCCGTTATTTGATTTTCATTAAATTGGAAGCCACTAGGCTGCTTTCTTCTTCCATTTGACTGTTGGCTGAATGATTTATTGCATGGAACTTTCTTGCATAGAAATACATCAAAATCACACTGTTCTACAAGCTGGTGCTTTTTTTTTTTAATTTTATTTTCCTTCGGACAAAGTTACGATTTCATTTCTGATTTAAGCTCTATGAGTTGCCCAAGTGTGTTTTCTTTGGTCACTCATTAGATCCAGATGATTTCTTGTCAGGACAAATTTGGTGCTGGCGTTCCCATAAATTAGCCAAAAAAGACACGGCTACTAATTGAACCAATTGGCTGTCAGAGCTGAATGCAAGTCTTTCATTTCAGAAGAAGGATATTAAAACATTTTTCACACTTTAAAGCCGCTCGGTTTCCTTTCCAATAAAAGCTGACGCTGGTGTTGATGGAAGGAAAGTTGTGGACTTTTTGTGTAAGCTTCTCCCATGAGACTTGACGCTTTAATGAAACTCTCACATCAGTGGCTCGTCTGAGTCTTGAATTTTATTTGATGGTGCAGGTGAAAATTTATCAGGCCCGGACAATGTGTAATTTTTCCTTCATGAGTCGACTCGGACTAATTTAAATCCCCAGTCAGTGCATTAACAAGGATTGTCTTCAAAACTCGCTTTGACGTAAGAGTGCGACGTTCTGTTATTCTTATGGCTGATCCTATCCCACACTCCCCCAGGAGTTGCTTTATTTAATCCAGCTGGAGCCAAGGCAAGCAACCACTGTGCTGCACTGTGACCCTCGACCATTTATATTTCAAATTCTTGCTGTGGTTGGTCTTTAACAACTAACTCCACCTTTATTTATTTCTTTATTTTTTCTCAGAGCACCCCCATTTTTGATCATTTTTTTTTTTTTGAATACTGAAAAAACAAAACGACAAGCTGACTTATTTATCATGTGGGACTAAAACACGTTTACGGAGGGTAATTTAATCCACCTCGCCAAACCACGGATAGATTATTGGCTGTTATGAGGCCAAAGGTTGTGCCACTTATAATTTAAAAAAATGATACAGCTCTTTTTATGGAATATGACATAAATCTTTAAGCATTAAATCACCCCGGTATAATTTGTCTGACGGACATTGCAGCTAAAGGAAATAAATATATCCGTGAAGTCACACTGATAACATGCATATTCCACAGGGCTCTTAAGATTTTTCTTCCCCTCGTACTACCGTCTCTATTTTTAATGAACATATAAAAAAAGTTTATGAGGAAGAAAAAAAAAAATTTACATTCCCGACATCAGTCTTGCAATCATTTTTCCTTCACTCATTGCATTACTCCCTGTGTGTTCATATCCTGCTTATCAGATTTCATGTTTTATGTATTCTTCCAACTTGACACAATGGTGCTGATAAAATGAAGGCAAATTTACTTCTTTTAGTGACAGACAGCAATTGGAGGGAAATTAAGTTGTACCGTGATATCATAATATACATGGTGCAAATAACCTAGTTTGAATAATCGCAGCCTTCGTCTGTTTAAATGATTTTTACCAGTTTATGGAAAGCCTTTGATGTGATAATGTTAATTCCCTGCTGGTGGAAAAAAAAAAAAAAACACTGAAAAACGGAAATTATATGAGTAATAGAGTGTCAGTCAATCTTTTACACCAGTGCCTTATTAACTGTTAATCATTTTGTCATAACTGTTTCATGTAATAAATTTGATCGAAAAGCCATGTATGCTTTGAATTATGTGTGTGTTTGTGAATTATAGATATATTCCTCCCATAATGATGTGAAATGGAAATATTGCAGGCAAAAATGATACCCTGGTACATTTATTGTGGCACATACAAAAGATACTGTGTGCCAATAACACAGTGAAAACGCTGGCCCGGACACAGACAGACGGACATTGTAAGTTCACCCAACACACTTTTATTCACACTATTTACAATTGCCGTGCTCTCAAAACCCCAGTGCCTTTTGCACCGATTCTCCCAAAGTCCAGGGCTCACAGTCTCTATGCCTTTCTTTCCTGGCTGCCTCCAGTCCTCTCTCCAGCTCTGTCTTGCTTCCTCCCGACATCCACCAATGACTGGAGGGAGGCGGCCCCTCTTATAGGAATCCGGATGGGCTCCAGCTGCTTCCCGGCAATTAGTCTTGGCCACACCCCTGTGTGGCAGAAGTGCCGGCTGCGCACCCGGAAGCCGTCCGGGTGTCCCCTGTCGTCTTCCCCCCAGCACTTTCTAGTGTGGCGGAAGTGCCGGGCTCCCAGGATGATAAGGCACTGGGGCGCCGCCTGGCGGTGGCCACGGGACCCTACAGGGCCGGGCTTTCAAGCCCCCTACCCGAGGCCTCCTGCATAACCAGGACGGACGCCCCCTCTCGGTCTGGAGGAGGCACACGCCCTCCTCTGGTCCTCCAAGGCGTCCCGGCCAGGCTCCCACCCCGGCCGAGGACCACACGGGATAAACCGGCATCGGGGCGCCGCCTGGTGGTGGCCACGGGTCCCTACAGGGCTGGGCTTCCAAGCCCTCTACCCGAGGCCCCCAACATAACCAGGACGGACGCCCCCTCGCGGTCTGGAGGAGGCACAAGCCCTCCTCTCGTCCTCCTGGGCGTGCCAAGAACAACAAGTGAGAATATTCGGCGCTCAGTAATAAAATTGAAAGTTAAGTAGAGCCATGCCACCTTCCGCCTTTGGTCTTTTTAGGGTCGCTCTTTGGATACGTGGATGTTTAAATTTCCAAATAAATGAGGTTATGGTTGAATCTAATTTCTTAAAAAGTGATCTATTGTTGTATATTGGAATGTTCTGAAATAAAAAAGAAGCTTAGGAAGGATATTCATCTTAATGTTAATTCTTCCAGCTAAAGTGAGATGAAGGGTTGACCATCTATGCAAATCTTGCTTAATTTTTTCCATACAGACGTCTTTATGTTTACTTGTGATGTTTACCCCTCGGTATTTAAACTGATCCTAAAATCAAACACTCACCCTGATGCTGGGTAGTATGATAGTAGTGCAGTGTTAGCGCTGCTGCCTTGCTGTAGGGAGACCTGAGTTCATGTCTTGGGTTCTTCCAGTATGGAGTTTGCATGTTCTCTCCGTGTCTACATGGGTTTCTTTCGGGTGATTTAGTTTCCTCACACGGTTCATAGACACACAGATTAGGTGGACTGGCATTACTAGTGTGTGGTTGTTTGTGTGTTCAACCTGTAATGGACTGGCGCTCCGTCCTAGGTTTGTTCCTAACTTGTGCCCTATGCTAGCTGGGATAGACTCCAGGAACCCCTCCATGACCCTGTTCAGGACAAAGCAGGTTAGAATATGACTGACTGACCCCAATGTTCTAAGAGCTCCATCGATTGTATGGCAAATCCTTGGGATATTTGTGCATTTTCACTTAGTAATGTATTTAGTGGTGGCAGTGGTGGTGTAGGGGTAAGTGAGAGGGGTTCCACTATAGAGCTTGTCCCCTCACGTCAAAATCACAGGGACTTATGAATTATTTAGCATTGCTCGTTAATTACTGCGCCACCATGCTGCCCTCATCCCATAGCCTTCTCAATGCACTTGTGATTTTCTCTATCATTTGCATTCTGAAAAAAGTTAAAAACACATATTTCATTTATTGAATTATAATGTCAACACTTTTCACCTTTACCATATTTAAAATATTTTCAAACTTGTATAAAATATTCAATGGCTCAATGATGGACCTCAAATTATTGAAATATCTAGGCTGTATGTGATTCAGTTATATAAATATTAGGAGTCTGGATGGTTTATTTGATGCTTAAAATATATTAAATAGAAAACAAACAAAAAGCCAGTAAAAATAATCTAACCAAAATAACTCCAGAAAGAAGTCGAGTTTAAAATTCTAAATGGAACATTGACTGGTTTAAACAGCCATTATAGATCACAGTTAGTCTCTAGTGAGTCATCATTGCTAGAGCTGAATAATACCCATGGCCTGGCTACACTGTATAAAAATTAAGCTGTATCTATTTTTCTTGTTTGTTATTTCTTTTCTGTAGATAATTTTCCCATCTGCAAGATACATCAATTTCACTAAAGTCTGACGAGAGTAATTTTTTTTCTTCTTTTCCACTGCAAGGTAAGGGGCTTGATGTGTGTTATCATTTAGAGAAGTGCTTGGAAGGTCTCACATCTGTCTTTGTTAAATGCTTGTTATAGCCTTGGACTCCCAAGTGCACAGACCCTCTCAATGAATTATTGCTTGCTACCTAGTTACCACATCCTACATATAATCCTATATTAAATTCACTACTCTAATATTGACCAGTCCCATCAAATTGCAGTAAGGCACTTGAAAAATGCATATTGTTTATTTAAAATTGGCTCAACAAGCAGGCAAAATGATGAGCACCACAAACGTTATACTGATAGATGTTTGTGTTTAAGATCTGTGGCAGAAAAATGAAGCTCAACGAGGTTGTTTTTCAGTCCAACTATAGGTCTTAATAGCTGACAAAAGCAACACTGTGTTGGTGTTGACATCAAAGGGCTACGGAAAGGGAAGCTGAAACTCTTTGAAACTGACATTGAGGAAATGGTGCCATAGTTTGGGAATGCAATCAAGACATTATTCAAAAGCAGTTTAGCTTTCATTTAGGAGCAGATTTAATAAAAATATTAACTATATGATAGATAGATAGATAGATAGATAGATAGATAGATAGATAGATAGATAGATAGATAGATAGATAGATATGAAAGGCACTATATAATAGATAGATAGATAGATAGATAGATAGATAGATAGATAGATAGATAGATAGATAGATAGATAGATAGATAGATAGATAGATAGATAGATAGATAGATAGAAAGATAGATATGAAAGGCACTATATGATAGATAGATAGATAGATAGATAGATAGATAGATAGATAGATAGATAGATAGATAGATAGATAGATATGAAAGGCACTATATGATAGATAGATAGATAGATAGATATGAAAGGCACTATATGATAGATAGATAGATAGATAGATAGATATTAAAGGCATTATATAATCAGATAGATAGATAGATGCCACCAACCCCCAGGTATTCCCTATAATTTGGAGGACCTTCTTGCAGGGCTGGATGCAGGTTAACGTCCCACTCAGGACGAAGCAATGGCAGGATGAGGGTCTTGCTCAAGGGCCCAGCGGAGTAGAGTCACTTCTGGTGTTTACAGGATTCAAAATGGCAACATTCCGATTGCTGGCACAGATCCCTACCCACAGAGCCATCACTCCATTGTATATCGTATCCTTGTGCTAAAATCATTTCAAGTCATTTTTGCACTAATCAAATAACACTCAAAATAAAAACAGAATTTTAGAAATTGTTGCGAATTCATTTAAAATAAAAAAAAAAAACCTGAATCATCACATTGACACAAGCACTCAGACTCTTTGCTGTTATATTTTAGCTCAGGTTCATCCCATTTTATTGGTCAATGTGGAGACAGCTTGTTTGGAGTCCACCTGTGGTCTCTTTAATCGATTAGGTTGATTTGGAAAGGCGCACACCTGTTTATAGAGCGTCCAACAGTTGAGCAAATGTCAAGCCTTGAGATTGAAGGAATTGCCTCCAGAGTTCAGAGACAGGATTTTGTTGAGACAAAGATCTGGGGAAGGCTACAAAAAGGTTTCTGCAGCGTTGAAGGTTCCTAAGATCACAGTGGCCTCCATAATTCCCCATAATGCCCAAACTGAGCAATCTCAATTTTAAAGAGGCGACTAAGAGCCCAGTGGTCACACTGACTGAGTTCCAGAGAATCTGTGTGATGGTGGGAGCAACTTCCAGAAGGACAACTATCACTGCAACACTCCATAGATATGGACTTTAAGGCAGAGTGGTCAGGCAGAAGCTTCTCCTCCATAGTAGACTTATGAAAGTGTGCTTGGAGTTTGCAAAAAGGCTCCTAATGGAGTTTTGGGCTTTGAGAAAACAAGAATCTCCGGTCTGATGAAACCAAGATTGGACTGTTTGGCCTAAATGCTAATTATAATGTCTTGCAGAATTCAGACACTGCTCATCACCTGTACAATACCATTCTATGAAGTATACTGGTGGAATCGCCATGCTGTGGGTTTTCGGACTGGGAGTCTACTCAGGGTGAAGGGAAGGCTGAATGTATAGCATAACACAGAGATATCCTAATGAAAGCTCCCTCCAGAGTGATCAGGACTAGGCTGAAGATTCAGCTTGCAATAGGACAAAGCAAAGACAACACAGAAGTGTCTTAGGGAAATTTTGGGAATGTCATGGAGTGGACCAGCCCCGAGCCTGGACTTCAACCCAATTGAACGTCTATGGAGAGACCAGAACAAATTAGGCGCTTTCTAGTGCAGGAACTTTTATCACGAGCCAGGGACATTTAGAAACTCTGAAACTTTTGTAGTATTCCCAGTGAAGGAATAATAATGAGGTCCATGAGGGGCCTGGTCCTCCTAAAATCCACCACCAGCTCCTTGGTTTTGCTGGTGTTCAGTTGTAGGTGGTTTGAGTCGCACCATTTAACAAAGTCCTTGATTAGGTTCCTATACTCCTCCTCCTGCCCATTCCTGATGCTGCCCACAACAGCAGTGTTGTCAGTGAACTTTTGCACATGGCAGGACTCCGAGTTGTATTGGAAGTCTGATGTATGTTGGCTGAACAGGACCAGAGAAAGTACAGTCCCGTGTGGCACTCCTGTGTTACTGACCACAATGTCAGACCTGCAGTTCCCGAGACGCACATACTGAAGTCTGTCTGTAAGACAGTCCATGATCCATGTCACCAGGTATGAATGTACTCCCATCTCTGTCAGCTTGTCCCTAGGGAACAGAGGTTGGATGGTGTTGAAGGTGCTAGAGAAGTCCAGAAGCATAATTCTTACAGCATCACTGTCTCCCACCTTCTCCTGGTATGCGAACTACAGAGGACACTCACTCAGGACAACCAAATTTTGCATATAAGTATTAGGTACAAAACCTAGATTTCTATCAACATTTGGGATCTTTATGTTAAACGGAAGTGGTACTTTACCTTTCATTCATGCAGCTGCAGATTTTAGATAGATAGATAGATAGATAGATAGATAGATAGATAGATAGATAGATAGATAGATAGATAGATAGGAAAGGCACTATATAACAGATAGATAGATAGATAGATAGATAGATAGATAGATAGATAGATAGATAGATAGATAGATAGATAGATAGATAGATAGATAGATAGATAGATAGATAGATAGATACTTTATTAATCCCAAGGGGAAATTCACATAATCCAGCAGCAGTATACTGATACAAAGAAACAATATTAAATAGTAATAAAAATAAAAAAAAATTAAAATAAAATTAATGTTAGCATTTACTCCCCCGGGTGGAATTGAAGAGTCGCATAGTGTGGGGGAGGAACGATCTTCTCAGTCTGTCAGTGGAGCAGGACGGTGATAAAAGTCTGTCACTGAAGCTACTCCTCTGTCTGGAGATGACACTGTTCAGTGGATGCAGTGGATTCTTCATTATTGACAGGAGTTTGCTTAATGCCCGTCGCTCTGCCATAGATGTTAAACTGTCCAACTTTAATCCTACAATAGAGCCTGCCTTCTTAACAAGTTTGTCCAGGCTTGAGGCGTCTTTCATCTTTATGCTGCCACCCCAGCACACCACCGCGTAGAAGAGGGCACTCGCCACAACCGTCTGGTAGAACATCTGCAGCATCTTACTGCAGATGTTAAAGGATGTCAACCTTCTCAGAAAGTATAGTCTGCTCTGACCTTTCTTACATAGAGCATCAGTATTGGTAGTTCAGTCCAATTTGTCATCCAGCTGCACTCCCAGATATAAAGGTCTGCACCCTCTGCACACAGTCACCTCTGATGATCACAGGGTCCATGAGGGGCCTAGGCCTCCTAAAATCCACCACCAGCTCCTTGGTCTTGCTGGTGTTAAGGTGTAAGTGGTTTGAGTCGCACCATTTAACAAAGTCTTTGATTAACTTTCTGTACTCCTGCTCCTGCCCACTCCTGATGCAGCCCACAATAGCAGTGTCATCAATAGTAGTGTCATCAGCGAACGTTTGCACGTGGCAGGACTCCGAGTCATATTGGAAGTCTGATGTATATAGACTGAACAGGACCGGAGAAAGTACAGTCCCCTGCGGTGCCCCTGTATTGCTGCACACAATGTCAGACCTGCAGTTCCCAAGACGCACATATTGAGGTCTGCCTGTAAGATCCATGCCACCAGGTGTGAGTCTACTCCCATCGCAGTCAGCTTATCCCTAAGGAGCAGAGGTTGGATGGTGTTGAAGGCGCTAGAGAAGTCCAAAAACATAATTCTTACAGCACCACTGCCTCTGTCCAGGTGGGAGAGGGATCGGTGTAGCATATAGATGATGGCATCCTCCGCTCCCACCTTCTCCTGGTATGAAAACTGCAGAGGGTCGAGGGTGTGGCCTCAGGTGGTGAAACAGCAGCCGCTCCATGGTCTTCATCAGATGTGATGTCAGAGCAACAGGCCGGAAGTCATTCAGCTCACTAGGACGTGATACCTTTGGGACAGGAGTGATACAAGATGTTTTACAGTATGCACCCAGAAGTTGCAAACAGAGGTTAAACTTTCTGATGGCTGTCCGGGGCCTACCTCATCACTCCGACTAAGGGGCATCCCGGCTTGTTCAAAGCTCCATATACTGAGGAGTACATTGCACGTTGTTTTGCTCAGATTGCTTCGTCCTAGCAAGAGTTATTACAGAATATTCTGAGCCTCTTTTGAGTGAATCTCCTTGTAATTGATCAATATATTATATCTTAATTTGATTTGATGTTGGTGCAGTGGTAGTGCTGCTGCTTTGCAGTAAGGATACTTTGGAAGATTGTGGGTTCGCTTCCCGGTTCCTCCCTGTGTGGACAGCGCTTTGAGTACTGAGAAAAGTGCTATATAAATGTAATGAATTATTATTTTATTTATTATTTAATGTACTGTAAGATGCTAGGGGTCTCTGTTGCCCCTCTCAACCCAACAGACAGAAACACTGCACACAAGGTAAAACCACCAAGAAGATTTTTTTAATTCTTTCCTTCCTGTTATAGTGCCCTCAAGCACCTCTGCCACCATACACAGGCAATTGAACAATAGTAATAATAATAATCACAAATCTCTCCTCAACACCTCCCAGCAAGCTCTGTCACACTCCTCCTGACTCCAGCTCACTTGCTGGGTCTCCAGCAGTCCTTTATATAGTCCTTGACTCAGAAGAGCTTCTCCTCTTCTGTTCACGTGACTTGCCAGCACTTCCAGGTCAGATGGAGAACTTGCTTTTTCTTCAGCCCGGAAGTACTTTGGGGCTCTCATGTCCTCATGACTTTGGAATATTTCTGGGCTATGGATGAGGCATGACTCCTCCGTTCCTCTCACAGCTCCTCCTGGCGGTACCCAACAGGGCTGAGAAACCACACTCCAAGTCCCAGGATGTACTGTGGGAATCTGGGGAAATGTTACACTCCAGGGGAGCTGCCATCTAGCATTTTGGCAGTGTCCTGGAAAAGCTGCCTTCCCCCATCGTTTCATCTAAGGGGCGTCCCTGCCAGGATGAGCTGCCGGCCGTCCACCACAGTACATGATATAAAAATATAATCATTGTCTTGCGGTTTACTCCTCAAATATCCATCCTCATATCTGAGTATATGAGAAAGTCGAGGGGAGACCATTCCCGATTTTTAATTATGGGAATATATGAGTCCCCCCTCGTATAAGTTACATTTTACAAAATATCCATCTCAGAAATGAAAAGCAACTTATGTGCATCAAACTCTAAATTAATTTTATTTTAGTAACAGAAAAAAATACTTTTTGGAATATTTGCTTAAAATATGGTTAGAATTGGAAATATTTTTTATAACCTGGAATATTTCCCACCATTTAGAAGTGAAATGCATTTTTCTCTGCTGTATATGCTATTGATATCATCATTTATAAGTCACATGCTTTTTTTCATTTAGTTTAACTGGATTCTCATATGAATTGATATTCTATCAGCCTACGATAACCAAAAAAGAGCCAATGAATAATGTTGAATTTTAGCAGTGAAGAGCAAAGGCCAAGCAGTACATCAACTCATAAAATTCTAGAGGGACATTTTAACACAGTGTTCATTAAAGAGAAGACTTCCTGGAAAAAAAAATGCTTACTGTGTCATTGCCACACAATAGGGGGAGGTTTATAATCCTTTCAACTCGAGCAAAGTCATTAATTAAAACCCAACTGCTTCCATGACTGTTATTTACATGCTTTAAAGAGTAGAACTTACATAAAACTTTTGCTTTTTGCACCTTTAGATTTCCTGTTTGCAAGTATTCCGTAACACCATAAAAAAACCCACTTTAGGCATAAGGGATTACTCAGCAGCAATGGTGTGTATATATTGTAAAAAGGAGAGAACACAGAGGAAAGGGTTTTGGGGTCCACCCCGTACATTGTAACAGATAAAGTAGCAAAGTAAAACAGCGAGGAACCACAAAGGACTGAATCCCAATAGACTGAAATGGGGAGGAGAGGTGCGTGGCTTTTATTGGTGGTGTGCAGGAAGAGGCGCGTCCGTGAGGGAAGGGGCGGAAGTGAGGTCAGTAGGAGGGCGTGGTCTGGACAGGAATGCGGAAGTTGATGCCGGTTTAGGTGGGTTTCGATTCTGATGATCTGTAGACGAGGGAGAAAGAGGTTAGTGCGCTACATCAACCCCCAGGCTGACATTTTACCCTCAGTTAAACCCTTTGATTGCCTCCTATGCACACGTGTGTGACAATATCTACTCTACATTTATAAAATCCTAAGCCAAAGAGTGCAACGATTTTGTGCAACGAGTTTATGTCATGTTTTCTGTCGAACTTTAAATTGGCCTTATTTTAAAACCTACATATATATGTTTGTTATCATTCTTTTATCAAAATTTAATGTGATGTTGTTAGATTTTTAGTTTCTTATTCCATTTTTAAATTACAAACTAAAAAATATCAAGAACTCACGTCCCGCGAGGCGAGATTTAAGCACGAGTGCCAAGAGATTTAGCCACGCTCGGGGCCAGAAATAAAAGACAAAGAGTAGGACAGCTGCTCTACAGACTTTTAAATGTTCGAAGTGCCGTGTGAGATACGGCAGCAGCAGCAAGCCAACAACTGATCGAGCAAAGAGGAGGTAAAAAAAACTGTATTTTCTTCTCATCGTATCACCGTTTAAGAGAAGGTTTCAGAGAAGCGACCGCATCTTCTTGGGGTGCGTTCAGCCCCCATCTTCACAATGTGAGCGGCAAAATGGCCGCAACTGAGGGTTGGGCGCTGAAGGAGACTGGTGCCCCCCTTAGTGTATATACATGTATATACACGAGGGTTATTCAAAAAGTTTCTGCACTTTTATATTTTCAGCGTAAAACAGTGAAGGCGTGAGGAGTAGTGATTGGTCATAACTGAGAGTGTCATGTGACTAGTTCTGTCGGGCAAGCCGCTGGCTGCCCTTGCTGTTTAGCATAAGAGTTGGCACCCTGTGGTGAAGATGGCACCAAAACTTATAAATTGCACCAAAGAGGAGCAGGGCTCTGTCATATGCTTTTTGTGGGCAGGTGTGCTAGGAGCACAAATTCATACTCTGCATGTGAGCTCAGTACGGGGATAAAGTTCTCTCTCCTAGAGTGGATTGAAATGTTCAAAAATGGCCATACTAGTGTGATGGATGCAGAGCGCCCTGGAAGAAGATTTTCATGTGATGATGATGTGAAAGCAGCAGTGCATCAGTGGCTACGTGCTAAACCAAACTCATTTTTTGGTGATGGCATTAAGAAGTTGGTATGATGCTGGAAGAATTGCATCGCAAAGGAAGGTGACTGTGTTAGAACATTAGAACAAACTGGAGGACGAGAACAGGCCATTCAGCCCAACAAAGCTCGCCAGTCCTCTCCGCTTATTTCCTCCAAGAAAACATCAAGTCGAGTTTTGAAAGTCCCTAACATCTTACTGTCTACCACACTACTTGATTGTTTATTCCAAGTATCTATTGTTCTTTGTGTAGAGAAAAACTTCCTAATGTTTGTGCGAAATTTCCCCTTAATAAGTTTCCAACTGTGACCCCGTGTTCTTGAACTCATTTTAAAGTTACCATCTCAATCCACTGGACTAATTCCCTTCATAATTTTAAACACTTCAATCATATCACCTCTTAATCTTCTTTTACTTAACCTGTAAAGCAGGGGTGCCCAATGCGTCGATCGTGATCGACCAGTAGATCACAAAGATAGTGCAAGTAGATCGCGTTGCATTCAAAAGAAAATTTTTTTAAACGTTAGACTATCATATATCCTCCCTATGGCATTTGCCACTTGATTGACATACAGGGCGGCCAGTCTGAGATCTCTTTTCTTCAAACACACTGGTCATCCCGCACGCACGATCAAATGCGTGAGCTGTGATCTAGTTAGCCTTCCAATTTATATCGACTAAAGAAGGGATTTAATTAAAAAATGTTTGAGGAGGGTATGGGCTGAATGTGGAACTGGAAGAGGATTTTTTTTTTCACAATGTCACAATCGAAGTGCGTTTGTCTGACGTCCGAGGTTCGATCCCAGATGAGGGGTGCAGTGGAATGTGTACGCCTGATGAGCCCAAAATAGGGTGAAAACACGTGTCGCATACTCTTTGCATTATTTGACAGTTAACTATGTAACATTCTATGATCTGCTTCTCGCAACTGAAAGGGCATCCATTGCGGATGTTTGCCGGCTTGCAGACCAACCACAAACGTTACCTGGTAGGTAACCACCCATAAAATCAGATTGTGATTCAGACTTCGAATGCTATGTATATATAGCATTTTTAATGTAGGTAGATGATTTTGACCTAGTCATTTTAAAAGTAGTTTGCAAGCCAAAGAAGTGTGGCACCACTGCTGTAAAGGCTCAGCTCTTTTAATCTTTCCTCATAATTCAACCCCTGTAGCCCTGGAATCAGCCTAGTCGCTCTTCTCTGGACCTTTTCTAGTGCTGTTGTGTCCTTTTTGTAGCCTCGAGACCAAACCTGCACACAGGACTCCAGATGAGGCCTCACCAGTGTGTTATAAAGCTTGAGCATAAGCTCCTTGGACTTGTACTCCACACATCAAGGCGCTATATAGTCTGACATTCTGCTAGCCTTCTTAATGGCTTCTGAACACTGTCTGGCAGTCGATAGCTTAATGTCCACTATGACTCCTAAATCCTTCTCATAAGGTGGACTCTCGATTTTCCGACTTCCCACATTTTGACTTCCTATGTGTAATTCTTTACATTTACTGACATTAAATTTCATCTGCCACAAATCTGCCCAAGCCTGTAGGCTATCCAAGTCCTTCTGTGATGATTTACCGGATTTCAAATTATCTGCTAATCCACCTATCTTGGTATCATCTGAATTTAAAATGTTGAAAAGTGATGTCATTTGTTTTTGAAATTCTCAATAAATCGAAACTTTCTGAACGTCCCTCATATATACAACACATTCATTTTTGGCAGGAAGTAGAATAAAAATGAAGCAAATTAGAGGGTGATAGCATTTTTAGCACTCCTTTTAACGGGATGGGTTCAAGTGCGCTGTATTATTATTGGAAAAGAACTACACAGCTCTTGAAAAGTGCGAGATTCAAGGATAAAGTGAGGCTCAATAATACTATTATAAAGCCATTTATTAAAATAAATTCTATTATTTTAGATTTTTAACATATGTCCTGATGCTTGCTACTTAAGGTACGCAAAAAAAAAGAAACAAACAACACACAAAAGATACTGGAGTGAAGCTCTCTTTTCATGACATCACCTTTGGTTTAACAGTGCTGAACATCTATTCTTCTTTTAGAGAGGAGTATAATTCAAACCCTGTTTTACATAACACAATTCCCTAATACATGATTTAAGGAGCTTTCACATACCACATGCATTAAGATAATGGAAATGAATAATAAAACATTCAGTAGCATTAACATTTGATGCATAATATAACAAAAGAAAAGGGTGAATAAAAAGTAAAATCTGGCTTTCTGGGTAAAACAATCTTCATTCTTTTCACGCTTCTCTAAAAAAAAATGTACTTGTATAAATAAAATAGTTCCTGTTACCAGGGCCATCACTTTATTATTCATATGTTTATCAAAATGTGTTCATCTGATTCTTTATGAAAGCTGGCCATCACATTATATGGATTTAGAATGTCAAGTCAGCCATGAAAAAGAATCAGAAATTAGTCAGGAGATGCAATTTTGTGGCGACTACAGTATATGATTCCAGAAACTTCGGGCTTTCTGGTTGGAGTTAAAAAATAAAACTTAATCATGTCACACCCACATATTTAACATTTATTTATTGTAGTTCAAGTTTACAGAATCAGAGCACTTTGCCCATTTGCAAATAAAGTTACCACAAAGCAAAAATCAGCACAAAATAAAAAAGAAACAGCACAATGCAGTGTGGGCTGATGGTGGAGGTACTGCAGATGTGACACCTTCACCCATTTAGACTTCGTACCTCGAAGGGCACCTTGTTGGGTGCTCAGCCACTGCGTTTAACAATTTTAGAAACTTGGTGACTTTATCAGATGGTGATATTCTGCTTAGTTTTCATTGAACAGGTGATTTGCTTCAACGTTAAGAATAACTTTGAGTGCGAGTGTGTTGAGCATGCATGTATGTGTGTAAAGGTATCGCCACATTATAACAATGTTAGAGGTGCAGTAATGGCCCTGTCACTGTAGATAACTGGTGCCCAGGCCATAACTCATCTCGCTGGGTGCCACATGTGTCTGGTCTGAGGGGCCAGGCTGGGGGTCGGAAAACCTGGGACTGATCTGAGGTGGGTTAAGAACCACAAGGTGAACTTGGTCTTGGTACATAGAGTAATGTGAAGGAAGGAAGGACTTTTATAATAGATAGATAGATAGATAGATAGATAGATAGATAGATAGATAGATAGATAGATAGATAGATAAGGCACTATATAAAAGATAGATAGACAGATAGGAAAGGCACTATATAATAGATAGATAGATAGATAGGAAAGGCACTATATAATAGATAGATAGATAGATAGATAGATAGATAGATAGATAGATAGGAAAGGCACTATATAATAGATAGATAGATAGATAGATAGATAGATAGATAGATAGATAGATAGATAGATAGATAGATAGATAGATAGATAGATAGATAGATAGATAATCTTCACATTATATATTGTAACAAGAACTGGCGCAAGACATCAAAAGGTTTGGGTCAGCTACCCGTATAATATGCCCTGGGTGCAAAATGGGTATGTTTTGTTGAGCTGTGTTCAGGTTCAAGTCCAAAACAGAACTGATTCTGTAAAGATGGTAGCTTTAAAGGCCAAGAAGTGACATTTTTACGGCGCTGGAACCGGAAGTGAAATCATTGTGGCCAGAAGTGGCATAATCTCAGGCACTGGAACCAGAAGTGACATCTTTACTGTGCCAAAATCGGAAGTGATGTCAACATGGCCAGAAGTGACATAATCTCAGGCACCGGAACCAGAAGTGACATCTTCATGGGTGCTGGAACCCTGTGGGATTTCCTGTGAATGGTCTGCAGAGGATTGAGAGGATAAGTCAGTGCACCTCTTCACCCCCTGGACTGGCATGGAGCTGTCATTATCAAGGCCCTTCAGCTGCCTCTCATTTGCACATGTGTGACAATATATATGGAGTATAGAAATAGTATATAAACTGAGTCATGTGAAAGAAGGTCCTTTATAATAGATAGATAGATAGATAGATAGATAGATAGATAGATAGATAGATAGATAGATAGATAGATAGATAGATAGATAGATAGATAGATAATTTCATGGAAGATTTGGATTGGCTTCTATGATTGGTTCTTAACCCAGCCAAGGTGCCTGAAAAACAGAAATGGCTAAAAGAGGCCCCGCCTCCCAGGGCCATTTGTTCCCCAACAACCATAGGTAGCAGCATCCATCTTGTGGTTCCTAGGGCTGCATGGAAGTTGTACTCCAGATGGGCTGCCCAGCAGGGTTCCTTGGGTGACACCAGGATCAGATACTGGGAGAGGACTTTTGTGCTTTGGGGAGGGTCTGCCTGAGCCAATTCCATAACACCAGAAGTGCTCCTGGGTCCATTATTGAAGAAGCCGTAAAGTTACAATAACATTTTGGTACAACATTCATAAATAACACTTTAAGAGCTCAGAGAAAGTTTTACATCTTAACTTTCCATTAACATTAAATGGTAACATTACAATAGCATTTTGATGCATCGTTCATAAACTATGTTCTCAGAGACTCAGAGAAAAGTCTGCACCATAACGTTCTATTCGCATCTAACAGAAACGTTACAGTAACATTATGGTGCGATGTTCATAAATAATATTCTAAGAACCCAAACAAAATGCTCCACCTTAATGTTCCATTAACATTAAACTGTTATTGTATTGTAATGTTCTGCTAACATTATTACAATGACCATTTGTTAACTAGGATATCTACAATGCATTTCTAGATAACTAAAATACTTTTCCTGACATCTTAAAAAGCTTCCTGGCCATTTGCAGGATATCTTAATGTATTTGAAGTTATCGTAAAATAGACAGGAAGTTCAATTGAAATTATAATAAGACATTGTACAGGAACTCATTTTTAAATATCTTCAGAGGCTTTAAAATGCATGCAAGGCCAATTAGAGATTTCTGAAATGCACACACGGAAATTCTGAGACATCTGAAATGTGTTTGAGATATCTTGTAATGTATCTGAGGTATCTCAAACTGGATTACAGATGTCTTAAAATACAAAGGAACATTTTAGATATCTTCAAAAGTAGACTACATTTTAAAATTTAAAAAAATGTTTTTGAGATATTCTTGAAAATGTTGATTCAGCTCGGCATATAAATTTGACTAAGAAAGAAGTAAAGACCAAGTTTGGAATTCAGACTTTAGCATCTAAAATAGTAAATATGTCTGTGGTTTAAAACATAGTTTGATAATCACGAATATAACCTTTTTAAAACTTTTACAAACTTTTGGTGTGGATATTGCAGTGGGTGTATAAAAGCCCTTCTCACACCAAGTGCGGTACATTTTTAAAGTGTGAAATAACAGATTAGCTTTGTCACTCACACTTTTCACACCAAGTCTAATGGATTTTATTTTTAATTTGTGAAAATGTCTGAATCACACAAAACAGGCTCAATAAGTTACAGTTACAGTACTGCTGAATTTATGGTATTGTCACCTTTAAAAGAAGCTCAACTGAACATATTTGAGAAAATCTTCCTAACATTCCAGTGCTCACTAGAAAGTGGAGGCATCCTATGCTGAAAGGTTATTTATAAAGAAGAATTACATACAGAAGTGCAACTCAAAGTGCTTTACAAATGATAAGAGGAAAAACGCCTGACGTGGTCATAGTGGCAAATCTGAAAAGACCCACAATGGGCAAATGACCAGAGAAGAGAGGGGACAAAACAAGTTCAGGTTTTTGGATAACTTTCCATTTTAATTAATTACACATGTACAGTGAAGGGCATTACATATGTTGACCTGAGGTTACTAGTTTGTTTTTGAGGAATGCAATAATTTAGTGGACAATAGTGAATGAAATGCAAACTCATTCAGAATTACTGTAAGTATAAGCAGGATTGATTCCTGTGTAAATCTAAACTCTGAAAAATTATTATTTTCTGTTACATAAATAAACTGATGTATAAAAACCCCATAAAGCTCCTGGAAAATGACAGATTTATGTTAACAAAATAAACTGTTGACTATGCACCCTATAAGATAAAAAGCAATTCTGTAACTTGAAAAAATATATGTTAAAAAGAAATACAAAATTTAAATAAATGAGCATTAAAAATAATGAACAAACTGAACAAATATTTTATAAACTCACAATGTGGAAACACGCTAAAATAATGAAAACAATTAACAACCTACAGTAAATAAAATATAAAGGTGCCAAGTAACAGATTCTCAGAGGTAACAAAGACCAACAAATACTCAGAATAACAAAACAAATCTGACGTGATGTGATGTGACGTGCTCAGCTGGCCTCACAACAGCCGGAATTTGGTAGGACGGGAACTCAACAAGTTTGGTGATTTATACTTTACTTATTAATTTGACCTCAAAGATGCTAGTTGGATTTATATCTGGCAACTAGGAAGACAACTTCATGGGCAGGGCTTTGTTGTGTGAAAACCTGAAACTTGCTGGTTTAATATCTCATTACAAGTCATTGTGTAATGCTAAACATCTCCCTTGGGAAAAACAAGGTTCTATCTATCTATCTATCTATCTATCTATCTATCTATCTATCTATCTATCTATCTATCTATCTATCTATCTATCTATCTATCTATCTATTTGGCAAAGCATGAAATGTTTGTGTTACATACTATACACTTTACCTAGGCATTGTTTATAATACCTAGTCATCATACAGAACGACAAAATACTATTTAGGCAATGTATGAAAAATGACTCATGAAAAGGCCTTATCTGAACAATATAATATGAGAAGTATCTGAAAATGAAAAAAGAAAAACAAAATAAAATACAGGACTTTCTTACTGAAAAAACTACTTGTTGCAACAAGGAAGGCTAGAATGACATTTTGAATTGCACTTAATTGTCTCAGATTAACTATCACAAGAACATGATATTGCACATATTTAATTTTGTCATTGAAATATTTTGCAGAATTGCATAATTATACAATATACCTATGAAAATAATTAGAGGAAACATTGGTCACAAACAGAAGTATTTTATACTTTGCCAGTTTGACTTTTGGCATTGCATAGAATGCCTAGGAAATATTTGAAATTTTAATCATTTCATATTTCAAGGTCCCATTTTTGGCATTCTGTGGATTTCCCTGGCATTCTATACAATGCTTAACTTCACACATTGATGGTAACATATCTATCATAAAGTGCCTTTTACATCTATCTATCTATCTATCTATCTATCTATCTATCTATCTATCTATCTATCTATCTATCTATCTATCTATCTATCTATCTATCTATCTATCTAATCCTGCCTACTATACTAAAGTCTATCTATCTCTATCTATCTATCTATCTATCTATCTATCTATCTATCTATCTATCTATCTATCTATCTATCTATCTATCTATCTATCTATCTATCTATCTATCTATCTATCTATCTATCTATTCCTGCCTACTATACTAAAGTCTATCTATTATCTATCTATGTGTGGAAAAGAAGGAAAGTATTGTGAAAGCAGAGGTAGGTAAAATAAGTTATTAATTTTTTCTTAACTATATTGATGTGTTGGTGTTTTATATTACTGTGCAAAACAGTTTATTTCAAAAATAAAACTCTATCTATCTATATATTATATTATATTATATTATATTATATTATATTATATTATATTATATTATATTATACTAGCTGTGTAATCCCATGCTGTAAAAAGCCTGGGCTCCTAGAAACCATGGCCCTTCAATCAATCAATCATATTGGTTGTGTATTAGCTGCTCCTCATCGGTTTTGTTTTGCCAACATGCTCGCCTCCATTGTCTATCAGCGGCTAAGCGAGTTTTTCTCTCCTCACAGATTTCGTTTTGCCGATGTGCTTGCCTTGCTTGTGTTTTAGTGGCAGTGGTTTCACTTTGGTGACAGAGTCACTTTCTTTGCGCTTCACGCTGTAGCCTCGCACTTCCAGGCTGGACAGACAGACACACACAATTCCATGCGTAGACGTTTATATATTAAATTATATTAAATTATATTATATTATATTATATTATCCATCCATTATTCAACCGGCTATATCCTAACTACAGGGTCATGGGGGTCTGCTGGAGCCAATCCCAGACAACACAGGGCGCAAGGCAGGAAACAAACCCCGGGCAGGGTGCCAGCTCACCACAGCATATTATATTATATTATATTATATTATATTATATTATATTATATTATATTATATATTATACTACCAAAATACCCACACTTCGCAGCGGCGAGGTACTGCCTTAAAATTTTCATTAAGAAAAAAAAGTAAACCTTTTTAAACTGAGGTAAAATATACCAATAATTATTTGTTAAGGATCTCTTTGTATACCACATTGTGAGTTCGGCCCTCCGGTTGTAATATCACCAAGCTGTGCGCTGAGCTTACTCTTGAGCATACAACATACGGTTGGCCATGTGAACAGTAATCTTGTTTCAAATCTCACAGCTTGGATTGCTGCTGTCATAATCGGTTTGTGTTTCATGGTTTGTTTCAATTCAGTATTTGTAGGACTTGTTGTGTTGAAGAGACATTCGGCATCTGTCAAGCGTTGTAAGCATACAACCGGTTTCATTGATAACTTCACATCCAGCTTTTGAGAGTTTAAACATTCATAAACATCAAAGTGTCCACTACTGAAATAGTCACCTGTGAATCTAAGATGTTTAAGAGGCATTGGCGGTTGTCGAAAGGTGTAAAATATTTGGCCATTTCCGTACACTTGAAAGCGACAACCAAACAATTCAGCGGGAGCCATCAACTCACATGTAGAACCATAGGTGAAGGGCTTAAGCATTTCACTCTTCTAGTGCTCCTGTGTAGTCTAATTATCTCCTGTACCGTCATCAGTCCACACCTTGAACCTGTCCCAGTCATTCAATACATAAGTCACAATGTTCCTCCGGATATCAAGAGTGAGCCTGATATGGCCGTGCAATATGTAACACAGAGAATGGAAAAGGCAGGTGCCATCTCTGGGCATGGAAACCACTCAGTAAGTAACAGTTCTTTGATCGATGGTGATCACCTCGATAGACATGTTAATGGGGGTACGGTTGGAACGATAAAGGAAATGGGTACCTGAACAATGTAAAGTAAGTCTAAAATACCTAAACAATAACTATAATCGTAATAAATGAACAATAAAACAGCGGAGAAGCCGTGGATTAAATAAAAAGGCTGCAGTTATTAGCAGGGAGATGTGAATACCGTGGCGAAGCAAGGAAGGGAATGTAGAGACTGGAGCGACGGACGGCCTTATATAGGCAGGCATACCACTGAAATAAGTACGTACATCGGTTTTTGTTAGCGCAGGGAAGCCGCCTACCAAATTTCCTGAAGATGGGGCCATAAATAAGAAAGTTTAGCATGGCGGACGTTGTCGACCGTTATGACAGTTACGTGTAGAATTTCTAAATGAAACCTGCTTAACTTTTGTAAGTAAGCTGTAAGGAATGAACCTGCCAAATTTCAGCCTTCTACCTACACAGGAAGTTGGAGAATTAGTGATGAGTGAGTCAGTGAGGGCTTTGCCTTTTATTAGTATAGATTATATTATGTTATGTAGAACCTGCACAGTGAGGCCAACAAGCCCCAATTTATTTATGAGTGCTATGTCACTTTTGCTGATGTAGTGTCCATCGCTGGCCTGCCCAGCCTGAAACAAGTCCCAGAGAATGGCTTTGGTCTCAACCTGGAAAAGTCTCCAACAAGATGTCTAGGTCTCCCTAGCCTGTGAACCCTTTTATTTATGGGGCTTGCTCAAGCCGTCTTCTCTTTTGTGCCATTCTGTGCTGTTTTTGTTTGTTTCGCTTATTAAACCTCTGATGCCTTCCACCAGACCACAGTTACAGTTTGCCCTTCTCCCTGATGAAATGCACACACAAAACCTGCGTGTACCTTCTCAACAATCTCTAGTAACATTTCTCGGCATGTCTATTATGTTCACATCCCTGACTGAGCAGTTCATTATGAGAGAGACTGGACAGCCACTAAATTTCAATCAACCACCACAACCCCACGCCTCCCCCTCTTCAGTTTTGCCCATTGCCCGGAGTCAATTTCTTGAAACAGCAAATGTAATAATTTCCCAAACTTGTTTAAGAGAGGACCTCCTTTCTTTAGCATTTTTTTACCTTTGATGCTCTATTTCAAAAAGAGAACTTTGGTCAGACAGATACTTTGCAATTATAGATATGCAAATATTAAAAAAGTTCTTCTGTGTGCACCAATGTTGAAGTAATATGTAGATTCATATATTTAGCAGATCCAGCATGACTTACAAGCCACAGATCAATGAAGCCAAATACCAGATGGATGGAGGGCAACTAATGGTAACTAAGGTAGAGTATTTATGGTTATTTGTAAGTTAACTTTTTAAATAATTTAATAGAAGGCATGTGGTGTGGTGTAGTGATTAAGCCTTGGGCTTTTATCCCTTGAGGTTGTGGGTTCAAATCCTGCTACTGACATAGTGTGACCCTGAACACGTCACTTCACCTGCCAGTGCTCCAAAATGTAATCGATTGTATCTGAAATGTTGTAAGTTATCATGAATAAAGGTGTTAGCCAAATAAAGAGTATTAAATGTGCTTGTTATAATCTGTCTCATTCTAAATGTACAAACTGTGTATCTATTAGATGCTGTAATAAGAATAAAGTATACAGAAACTGCAAAAAAAAAGAGTTGGGGAAGTGCCCCGTGTAATAGCAGCAAAAGTGGGTCAATATTGGGTGCAAAAAAACCAAAACAGTTGACAGAATACAGGAGTTGAACGATTGTTTTTATACAAAATGGCTGCAGGAAATGATAAAAAAAAAAAAACGGAAGTGGCATTAACGGAAGTCGGAAGTGACGTCATCTTGGTGAGCCGGAGGTGACGTCATCATCGAGGGACCAGAAGTGACATCATCACGATGAGTCGGAAAGTGACGTCATTAAGAGCGGATCGGAAAGTGACGTCGTTACAATGGGCCGGATGTGGCGTCATCAAAGATGGACCGGATGTGATGTCATCCTGTGGAGCCGGAGGTGACGTCATCACAGATGGAGTGGTCTGTATGGAGCCATTTTCTAAAATTGTCGGTGAGTGAGTGTTTTTATTGTTTATCTTCTTTTGTTCTGTAGAGACAGAGAGAGACAGAGAGAGACAGACATCAGTATCCCAAATCAACCCCTTATCTGGTATTATATCACTCACCTCAGGGCTTGTTGACTGCCTCCTATGCGCACGTGTGTGACAATGCTTAAATATGACCATCCTTATTTGATAAAATATCAAATTAGCATGCTTGGTATTCTCCCTCATACTAAATATACTGTACAAAGTGCCGATATACAAGATATCTATTATGAGGAAAATTACTTGATAAAATGTGGTACAGTGGGTAGGGCTCTGAACCTCAAAGTCTGAGTTTATGGGTTCAAATCCCACTTGTGTGACCACAAGCAAGTCACTTCACCTATTTGTGACTCAGTTGGAAACACAAAAGAAATGTAAGCAATTATATCTGAAATGTAACTCACCTTGGACAAAGGAGTGTCAGCCAAATAATAAGAAGTATCAAAAAACATTTTTAGGTAATTTGCATCATAATAAATGTTCATACTGAAGTGCAATGCATCTCTCATTGCTAATATACAAACTGCAGATCTACTAGATGTCTATTATGATGATGAGCATTATTTGACAACATATCAAATGAGCATGTTTCAAAAATCTGTTTCATGATAAAATATACAAACTGTAGACCTACTAGAGGTCTATTATGATGATAATTACTTAGTGTAGTACTTAACACTAGAATTACCAGAGTCTACGAAAAAACTCGTAGATCCAGATTTAAATCCATTAAGTAGTTTTCTCGTTCGCTAGCTAAGCGGAGGTAATGTACACCCCGAGGGTGGCACATGAGTGAGGAGGACCTGCTGTATTTTGCTCAGATTTGTGCAAATAAATTGGTACCCCAAACTAACTATGATACGTAGCGCGATAAGAGAAGTCGCAAAATCAACCGGAATGTTCAAGCAAATTATAGAAAAAAACCCCGATCTAAATCTGTTAAGTAGTTTTTTCGTGAAAAGTGGACAGACAGACAGATGTTGGATTTTACATATAGAGAGATATACAAACTGATGCTCAATGCATCTCTCAAAGCAAATATACAAACAGTGGATCTACTAGATATTTATTAAGAGGATTGATAAATTATCAAATGAGTATGTTTCAGTAATCTGTCTCAGAATACAGTACATATACAAACTGTGGATCTACTAGGTGCATATCATGGTGATCATTATGTATCATTGTGGTTAAGTCTCTGGACCTCAAACCCTGAGTTTGTGGGTTCAAATCCCACTGCTAACACCATGTGAACCTGAGCAAGTCACTTCATTTGCCTGTGAATCAAATGGAAACACAAAAGAAATGCAACCCATTGCTTTTCAAATGTTGAAATGCCTTGGATAAAGGCATCAGCTGAATCAGAAGAAGTATCAATTGAGCTTGTTTAGATAATCTGTCTCATAATAAATATACAAAATGATGAACAATGCATACATATACAAACTGTGGATCTACTAGATGCTTAGTATGATGATTGATATTTGATAACGTGTGGTGTAGTGTTTAGGATTAAGGTTAGGATTTGGACCTACAACCATAAGGGTGTGGGTTGAAATCCCACTTCTGACACCAGATAATCCGTATTATAATAAATATCCAAACTGATGCACAATCTCTCCCAGCAAATATACAAACTGTGGATCTACCAGATGTTTATCAATTTGATTGTTATTTGATAAATTATCAGATGAGCATGTTTTGGTAATCTGTCCCATAATAGATGTACAAACTGTGGATCTACTAGATGCTTATTATGACGATTGATATTTGATAAAGTGTGGTGTAGCGGTTAAGGCTTTGGACCTCAGACTGTAAGGCTGCGGGTTGAAATCCCACTCCTGACACCATATGATCCTGAGCAAGTCAAAATATAAATATTCAGATTGATACACAATCTCCCATTGTTTTTCAAATGTTGTAACGTGCCTTGGTTAAAGGAATCAGCTGAATCAGAAGAAGTATCAAGTGAGCTTGTTTAGGTAATCTGTCTCATAATAAATATACAAAATGATGAACAATGACTAATTCATAGCAAATATACAAACTGTGGATCTACTAGATGCTTATTATGATGATATTAGATGAAGTGTGGTGTAGAGGTTAAGGCTTTGGACCTCAGAACATAAGGCTGCGGGTTGAAATCCCACTTCTGACACCATATGACCCTGAGTAAGTGACTTTGCCTGCCTGTGTCCCGATTGGAAAAACAAAACAAATCTAACCCATTGTATCTGAAATATTGTAAGTTGCATTGGATACAGGGGTCGACTGAATAATTAGCAGCATCAGATGAGCTTGTTTAGATAATCTGTTTCGTAATAAATATTCAGATTGATGCACAATCTCATCCGGCAAATATACAAACTGTGAATCTACCAGATATTTACCAAGAGGATTGTTATGTGATAAAATATCAAGTTAGCTTGTTTCGGTAATCTGTCTCTATATAAATATAAAACAAGATGTACAATGAATCTTTCATAGTAAATATACAAACTGTGGATCTACTACATGCTTATTATGATGATCGATCTATACTAATAAAAGGCAAAGCCCTCACTCACTCACTCACTCACTCACTCACTCACTCACTGACTCATCACTAATTCTCCAAGTTCCTGTGTAGGTAGAAAGCTGAAATTTGGCAGGCTCATTCCTTACAGCTTCCTTACAAAAGTTGGGCAGGTTTCATTTCGAAATTCTACATGTAATGGTCATAAATGGAAGCTAATTTTCTCCATTTACTGTAATGGAGTTGAGCTTGAAAGCAGTGGGGGGCGGAGTTTCGTGTGACATCATAACGCCTCTCACGTAATCATGTGAACTGACTGTCAACGCATTACGTAGAAAACCAGGAAGAGCTCAAAAAAGTGCTGAAGAAAACATGCATTATATAATTGAGAAGGCAGCGAAACAATAAGAAGCGAGTGAATGACATATACTACCATATTCATGAGTGCTGCTACTTCAGAAACAAAGCCAGGTGTAAACCTAAAGTTTAAATTAAGTTCATAGACAGGCTGCCGCTGGCGTTTCACATGCCCACAGGTAATGCGGGATACAAGTTTAATGAGAGGACGCAGGATATAAACGAGAGTTTTCATCACTTTGTAACTAAGTTAAAATTGCACGTGAAGGGGTGTGCTTATGCAAATTCCGAGAGACTGTGTTTGTGGGGGATTGACAGTTAAGGCGGGTGGGGGGAGTCACGTCATCATCTCCCCTCCCATTCACCTCATTTCGCTCTGAGCTGAGCTCTGCAGCTAACGCGCAGTGTTACGGAAGCGACTTTGTGACGCTGCCACCAAATACAGAAAAATCCACAAGTTAATACACACGCTGTCTCTACAGTTTCTCCACACTGAATCCTCCAGGCACTACTTACAAAACGTTACATTGACAATCGTGTTACGTTATTTTTAAAGTGTTTCCTTTTCTTAGCACAAGCACAGCTGAGAAGCTTCTATGCATGTGCTCCATAACGCGTTAAAAAATAATGCATTTAATCACACTTTCCATTACAAGCAAAGGGGAACTTCTGTCAATGCATGATTTCCTGGTACACCGATTACATTGATCAGCGCTTCCCGATTCATTTTAGCCTCGCACACCCTTGGTTTGAGAAGAAGTATGAAAAAATATGAGGTTAACACAGAAAAACAGATCACCAATTCAAGCTTTATGAATAATCGATTCGCGATCAATAATTGTTTTGGTAAAGCCATACTCAGTGTAATCCTCCTTCCATTTTATAATTTTTCCGCCACTAGCCGTGACAAAATGAACAGTAAAAAAGTAAGAGCGAAGCGAGGGTGACTTATTCAGGCAGGCAGGCGACAGCTCAATAGCTCGAATTTGGATATAAGTAGGTTCTATTTAGTCACCAGAAATATCTTTGTTAGGAATGGAAGTTGAATTTAGTCTTTAAATTTCTATGGTAAAGAAAAAGTTATGCAATGATGACTACGTTTAACTATATAAAGTCAAAACTTGAATATATAAAGTCAGCGGCAGTATATATAAAGTCAAAACTTGAATATATAAAGTCAGCACTGGAATATATAAAGTCATTCCCAAATATATAAAGTCAAAGCCTGAGTATATAAAGACAGAGTTGGAATATTTTGGAATATATAAAGTATCCGCTAGAATATATAAAGTCTGCGCTGGAATATATAAAGTCAAAACTTCAATATATAAAGTCAGCGTCGGAATATATAAAGTAAGCGCTGGAATATCCATCCATTTCCCAACTCGTTGAATCCGACCACAGGGTCACGGGGGTCTGCTGGAGCCAATCCCAGCCAACACTGGGCGCAAGGCAGGAACCAATCCTGGGCAGGGCACATGCATCATTTTCAAAACATTAACCGAACAGTGTTTTTAATTTATTTTTCTGAATACGTTTTTGTTCACTTAGTTCAGTTCAGAGTCGTTTCAATCAATAGATTTTGACTTTGACTTTATATAATCAGGAATGACTTTATAAATTCCGACGCTGACTTTATATATTCAGGTTTTGACTTTATATATTCCAGCGAATGACTTTATATATTCAAGTTTTGCCTTTATATATACAGAAAAAAGTTTTTACTTTATGTATACCGAAGCTGACTTTATATATTCAAGTTTTGATTTTATATATTCTGACGCCGACTTTATATATTCACAAAATCTATTTATTTACCTGTTTGGCACCCCATAGTATATGTGTGTGTGTATATATATACACATGTATGTATGTATATATATATATATATATATATATATATATATATATATATATATATATATATATATATATATATATGCCAGCAACACTCATGACAATGACAAAACAATTACATTGTCAATCATGTTACGTTATTATTAAAATTTTTCCTTTTCTTTTTACTTCTCCTGCTGCCAAGCTGGTATTTTGATATATATATATATATATATATATATATATATATATATATATATATAGATAGATAGATAGATACTTTATTAATCCCAAGGGGAAATTCACATAATCCAGCAGCAGTATACTGATACAAAGAAACAATATTAAATAGTAATAAAATGAAAAAAATTAAAATAAAATTAATGTTAGCATTTACTCCCCCGGGTGGAATTGAAGAGTCGCATAGTGTGGGGGAGGAACGATCTCCTCAGTCTGTCAGTGGAGCAGGACGGTGACAAAAGTCTGTCACTGAAGCTACTCCTCTGCCTGGAGATGACACTGTTCAGTGGATGCAGTGGATTCTTCATGATTGACAGGAGTTTGCTTAGTGCCCGTCGCTCTGCCACAGATGTTAAACTGTCCAACTTTACTCCTACAATAGAGCCTGCCTTCTTAACAAGTTTGTCCAGGCGTGCGGCGTCTTTCATCTTTATGCTGCCACCCCAGCACACCACCGCGTAGAAGAGGGCACTCGCCACAACCGTCTGGTAGAACATCTGCAGCATCTTACTGCAGATGTTGAAGGATGCCAACCTTCTCAGAAAGTATAGTCTGCTCTGACCTTTCTTACATAGAGCATCAGTATTGGCAGTCCAGATAGATATATATAGATATATATATATAGATATGAGAACAACACTTATATCAATGACAAAACAATTACATTAACAATCATGTTACGTTATTTTTTAAATTTTTCCTTTTCTTTTTCATAACTTCTTTAACACACTAACTACTTCTCCGCTGCGAAGTGCAGGTATTCTGCTAGTATTTAATATAGTGTGATGTAGTGGTTAGCCTTAGGGTTAGGGTTTGGACCTCAGACCGTAAGGCTGTGGGTCAAAATCCCACTTCTGACACCATATGACTCTGAGTAAGTCACTTTGCCTGCCTGTGCTCCAACTGGAAAAACAAAA
Source organism: Polypterus senegalus (assembly GCF_016835505.1). Taxonomy (NCBI): domain Eukaryota; kingdom Metazoa; phylum Chordata; class Cladistia; order Polypteriformes; family Polypteridae; genus Polypterus; species Polypterus senegalus. Next base: position 15,169,011 of record NC_053168.1, read on the forward strand.
CAAATCTTACTCATTGTATCTGAAATATTGTAAGTCGCATTGGATACAGGCGTCAACTGAATAATTAGCAGCATCAGATGAGCTTGTTTTGATAATCTCTGGAATAATAAATATTTATACTGATACATAATGCCTGTCTCCCAGCAAATATGCAAACCATGGATCTACTAGATGTTTATCAAGAGGATCCATCCATCCATCCATTTTCTAACCCACTGAATCCGAATACAGGGTCACGGGGGTCTGCTGGAGCCAATCCCAGCCAACACAGGGCACAAGGCAGGAACCAATCCTGGGCAGGGTGCCAACCCACCGCAGTCAAGAGGATCGTTATTTGATAAAGTATCAAGTGAGCGTGTTTCGGTAATCTGTTTCATAATAGATATGCAAAACTGCGGACTTACTAGATGCATATCATGATGATCATTATGTGTCATCGTGATTAAGGCTCTGGACCTCAAACTCTGAGCTTGTGGGTTCAAACCCCACTACTGACACCATGTGACCATGAGCAAGTCCCTTCACCTGCCTTTGCTCCAATTGGAAAAACAAAAGAAATGTAACCCATTGTATCTGAATTATTGTAAGTCGCCGTGGATAAAGGAGTCAGCTTAATAGGTAGTGTAGATGTAAATGAAGTAGAATAACGACAGCACTTGGATGTGTAGAAATGTGTACGGCTGTATCTGGCTAAATGATTTCTATTTAACTATGGAATACAAGAAAAGTCAGTCAGTTATTAAAATGTATCCTACTATTTAGCATGTCTGTGTGTGTGTGTGTGACTCAGTGTAAGTGTATGGAGGTGTTTTTCAAGGCTGAATATTGATCCTTTGAAGCTTCATTAGCTGCATGCTGACATCATAGATTGATGTCTCTTTTAAACTGGGTCTCAGTCCAAACTGTCCTGGGAATCCAAACTATTGACTCGGAATGTTTGTGCTGCTTGGTCACTGGAGGATTTTTGCTGTTTTTAATGGGATCCATCAATTCAGCTTCCCTTTAATTATTATTGTTATACTGCTCACTAGAGAATGTAGGGTCGGATATTCTCTTTTTTTCACCGTGCTGGCGAAAAATAATTTTCTTTCTACATTAAGACTTTCAGGTTACCATCCCACATTTTTCTTAATTTTGACACAGTTATTGAAGACCCGGACTCTGAAATGTAGAGCTCAGTTGCAGGATGCTATGGAGATGGTGCACGGAGAAATATTCTCAGGGAGGATAAATCAGATTACCTTCAATATATTAACACGATTTGAAAGAATGGCATTCATAATGCACTTTTTAAAAGAGAAGGGATGCATTTTTTTCTGGCATTTCAGCCATTAATGTTTTGTTTTTAGATTAATACACGACTTGTAGAAAATGAAGATATATGGAAATAAGCAGACCTCCAGTTCACCTTGCAGAAGGTTGAAAGGGCTGACAGTCCTGAAAGTTTCCAGCGTCTTTCGGCAAACAACAAAAGACAAGAACACTAAGTGATCTTAGTAGATGATGAAAAGGGATGCATATGTTAAGCACATTGATCAGCCCTCATCTACACTCCAGATCCCGCTCTCTGTGATATCAATACATCGAAAACATAATTTGTATCAGCAGTTGTTTCTTTAATTAAGATCTCTCCCAAATCTTTTTCATTGATTTATGCCATTTACACATCGATCAGGTCTGTTGTGCTGAGCTGTTCCTTTTCATTCTGATGAAATGACTTATTGTGGGATACCGGTGCTTATACTCTAGAAGTACACGCTAATATGTACTGAAAAATTCTTGTGTGCATAACAATTACTGGGCTGGACATGCGTGTGACACATCATGTCACTAAGTAGGAATTTTAACGGGGCCAAGACGACGAGAAAAGTTCAATCTTGTTGAATGAGCAATTGCCTGGTTAAGATAGTAACTCTTTCAGGGTTGATGTCGAGTTTCGTCAAAAGGAGGAGTTGACGACGGTAATCGACTGTAAACTGTGACAAAACCAACCGTTATGTTTTAGTTGGACTCTTGTTGCTAGAAGGAAAGTCAAATTCATTGGTTTGAACGAGATTTCCTGGACTCGTTTGAGTAGCAAGGCACAAAACAACAGCAAAAAAGGCACTAACATCTGGCGAGAGATCAAAGCGAATGCGTAAAGCAAAATACTCCGTGGATGACGTTTTGCCTATTATCTCTGAACCGGACTATGACTTGTCAGACTCAGATTTTGATATAAGTGATCGAAAACAAATGTGAGATTCCAGCTTCAGCTGATTGGTCCCCAGCTGAAGTTCTAGAATCGTAGAATCGTTGCGATAAGAGGTAGAAACCAGATTGTAATGCATTGTGACCGTGTCCCAGCCACGCAAACAAAGCCTGGCCGCAAAACTTCTGCACATTCTTGGCAAACTGGCAGCCACAGCATGCAGCAACAGACGTTTTATGTTGATTTCTGTGTGAAACCATTGCTTGTTTTTTTGGAAAAAATATTTAGCCCTCAAAGAGTTAATTGACAGGCTTCAGGCTCTGGCAGTGGTTGGCGTTGTGAGCACCAGGGGGCATATCAAATCCCCTGGCACATCTCCACAGCACAGTCCCGGGTTCAAACACAAGATCTTCTTTATTGACAATAAGAACATAAGAATACAGTAATCCCTCGCTATATCGCGCTTCGACTTTCGTGGCTTCACTCTATCGCAGATTTTATATGTAAGCATATCTTAATATATAATGCGTATTCTTTGTTGCTTCGTGGGCTTCTGTGGACAATGGGTCTTTTTACTTCTGGTACATGCTTCCTCAGTTGGTTTGTCCAGTTGATTTCATACAAAGGATACTATTGGCGGATGGCTGAGAAGCTACCCAATCAGAGCACGCAGTTAAGTTCCTGTGTGCTAATTGGCTCAACGATGGAGCGCCGAATTCGATTGCGCTGCGTTAACCAGGAAGTCTTGTCTCGCTCATTCAGCTTCAACGTGTTAACTTTTGTGCTCTTCTGTGTTTATCTTTGTGCATAGTCAAGCCCTTCGTTATGGCTCCAAAACAATCTGTCTGTAACATATGTGATATCAGATATCGCTCGATATCTTTAAAATAATATTTAGGTTTTACTGTATATAAACAATGTTTACATGCATAATTTCAACGAATCTTACCTAATATCTAAGAGAATACAAAGGGTTTATGCTGTATAACTGTGTGGAAAATGTTTATAAGAGTGTGGGAGAGTTTATAAGGGCTTAGAATATATAAAAATAACCTTATGAACATATGGTTTTTACTTTGCGGATTTTCACCTTTCACGAGGGGTTCTGGAGCGCAACACCTGCGATAAAGGAGGGATCACTGCTTAAGAAATTTGATAAATGAGAGGAGACCATTCAGTCCATCAAGCCCATTTGTTTAGCTCATAGCTAAGCTCTCCTAATATCTCATCCAGATTTTTCTTAAAGGTTATCAAGGTTTCTGCTTCAATTTCATGTCTTAGTAATTTCCCACACAACTCTTTGCTTAAAGAAGTGCTCCCTGTCTTCAGTTTTAAATGCAATACGACCACCATTCTAGAAATACCCTTCGGCAGAAATATAACACAATAATAAAACTTTTACTTCCTTCCGTACCTCCCTTGTAGCCGCGTCCATACTCCTTTCGATTCTGATTGTCCTTGCAGCCTTTTTTTATGTACTTCCGGTGCCAAAGCATTTCAATTCCGGATGAGGTGGAAGTCTTTTGAAAAGAGGTTGTAACATTCCCCTGCAGCTCCCCCTGCTGGCACCCAAGAACCCCAATGGGGTCGTCCCAAGGGACTACAATTACCAGTCTGCCCTGTGGATATCTCTAAGGGTGTCCAACCATGTGTATGTGGGAAGAATATGACTTTGGGTGGCAGACACCGCCTGTTCTTCCATTGTGGCCTCCCTTTATTGTCAGAAACCGGTCGGGACACCTGACCATCCAACATGATATTTACAGAGTATATAAAGAGTAAGGAGTATGAAAGACAATGAAAGAACTGGCAAGACTAAAACCAAAAGAAAAGGAAAGATTGTGAATTGGAACAGAGATCGAGAGTAGATGGAGAACCAGGGTAAGAGAGGGAGTATAAAACGGACCAAGAAGATCATGCCTTCTTTAGAGTGGTTTGTCTTCCGTGAGAGCTCAGGGTCAAACCTGCTCTGTGGCCACGAGGTTAGCTGGAGGGAGCTGTCTGTGGGTACCAACTGGAGGTGGCAGAGAAAGTGGGAGTCAAGGAGTTTGAGTTTGGAGGCATAGGTGGATCCTGGTTATGGGGAGCAGAGGAGAAGTGATGGCGACAAGGGAGACTGCAGGCTAAAGTGATGACAGAGGCAATGGAGAGATCAAGGAGTTGATGAGGGACATTGTCAGTTGTACAGTGATGAAGTCAACAGGGCTCCATCCACAAACTGAGTGCCAAGGTGTTTTATGGGAGACATTGCTGCTCTGGGGGTCAGCACTGTGAGCATCTGTTTTTTCCAACTGATTTTAACGTATTTATGGAACTTATTTCTTGCACATATGTATTGTATTCCTGAGGACTCTGATTTACCAGCGACTAATTTTTGCGACGGAGATCCTCAACAGACTTTCAGAAAATGACCAGCGGAATTGCTTTGAACATTGACAGCAACATATGCATCTGTGTGTCAACTCAGAAGGGAACTATTCTGAAGATGATCGTAGTTAATTTTCATAGCATCTTTAGCGTTAGACCCGCGCGCTACTTGGGTTGTAAAAACAGAGCTAAAGGTGTTAGGCCCAAGTGTCACTCGGACAACGGTATAGACATGTCTCATGTAAGACCTGAGGTTTACTCAGGCTGTAAAATTACCAGCAGTGTTAGTGCTGAGTGTTTCTTGGGCAACGGTGTAGGCTTGTCTCTTATAAGCGTCAGGCCTGAGCGTTACCCCGGTGTAGACGCATCTTCTTCTTTCCTCATGATGGCGTCGCGTAAGAAATACCTCTCATCAGCAGGGATGACAAAGTGAATCTGTCTTCAGGCAGTGAAATTGAAATGGTCAATGAAACCGAAAGGGATTCTGGGAATCCGAACCGTGATGCTCGTGTCACTTGCACGTGTGCAGTATGCTGTTCATATTTTATTATTATTCATTGTTATTATTATTATTTGTATCAATATTATACATTCTACATCTTTGACTTTGTACTTTTAGTGTTTTGTACGTTTTACAGTAGAAAGATGAGATTTAATAAAAACGTCATTTTTCAAGCCAAAAAACGCAACACTTTTTACGTTTTTTTTGAGACAGTTTTTGAGAAAACACTTACAGCCACAGTTTCATTTTTATTTTGTGTTGGACCCGCGTATTTAAAATTCAACAAAAAGCAGTTTTTAAGCCGTGAAATGATTACTTGAGTAATAAATCTATTCGCTATAAGTTTTAATCAGGTTTCAGAACAAGTTGTAGTACAGAAACTGCAATGGTTGAAGTAGCAAGATATCTGTTCATGTTCTCCTAGACTTGAGTGCACCATTTGACACCATAGACCATAGTTTTCTTATATATCGTCTTAGACAATGATTGGGCCTCTCCGGCAGTGTCTTAAATTGGTTTCAGTCTTATTTAACCAGTAGAAAATTCTTTGTTAGTTATGGTGGCTGTACTTTGGAGAATGATGATCTTGAATATGGTGTACCGCAAGGATCTATTCTGGGTGTGCTGCTTTTTTCAATCTACATGCTTCCTTCCATTAAGCCAGATCATCTCAATACAAAACATGAACTGCCACAGACTATGCAGATGACACACATCTTTACTTATCTATCTCTCTATTATGATGAAAAAATCTTGGGAAGAGAGACGAGACGTGGCTTTCTCAGAGAGACACTTTCACGTCCCACGAGACAAGACTTTGTGCCAAGAGATTTAACCACGCTCTGGGCCGGAAATTAAAGACAAAAAGTAGATGACAAAGTAGAACGTCGTAAAGAATTTGTTGGTGCGATACACATGCAGAGCAGGTTAGAGATAATGCAAGTACAAAAATTCAAGTCTCAAAAAAATTATAGTAAAGATCGCATTAGCACAAACAAATGGAAATTATTACTCGGTGAAATAACGGAACAGTACTTGTAGACCGTCTAATTTGTGTTGCCATCAGGGAAAAGTAGTGTTTCCTCCCAATGGAGAGGTGTATCAGTGAGAATTAAAAGATTTGTTGTTTGGTGAAAGTGAAAATTTCAAACCCCACGAGACAAGACTTTATGCAAAGAGATTTAGAAAAGTCCTGCCCACATTTAAAACATTTACAACCATGCACATGGTTCTCAAGGGGCGGAGTCAGTTACCCTATGTTATGGTGTATAAAATCTGTACATTTTGTTTTCCATTATATTTTGTTCAAGACAAGACAACAGATGAAATTAACAAATTAAAGCAGGTTTTCTTCCCTTACACCTTACTTTTATAACACCTGTTCATAACTTCGTGCTAATTTGGTTTTATAGCCTGGGAAAGGATGCTGAGCTGATACCTCAGGCTATTGATTACTTTATGGATGGACATCTGGAACAACAATTTGGTTTATGGCCTGGGACAGGAAGAACTACTGCTACCTCAGAGCACATCAAAGGTTTTGTTGTGTGGGAAAACGGACATTGAATTAATTAATCAATCATTTGGACAGCCAGCCAATCAGGTGCATGTGTTGTGAAATCAAGGCTTGACATTTCATAATAAATATGCCTTGGTTTGGAAAGCAAGAAGAGAAAAGCAAAGGGAGAAGAAAGAGAAGCAAAGGGAGAAGAAAGAGAAGCAAAGGGAGAAGAAGAAAGAAGAAGAGGAACAGACGAAGACGGCCCTGGTCGTCAGAAAGGCATCATGAACATCGATTGCTAAATCAAACGCCTCCCTAGGACATTCATCCTTGTCATCTGTAACTTTTTCGTAAGCTTTTTCTAAAGACTATATATATATATTCAGACTTTCCTATCACTACCTATTTTCTAGTATTCTTTGTTCTTGTGGTATTATTATTATTCTTGTAATAAATACCATGCTGCTTTTAACTTTCAATGTTTTGTCTTAATGTCTAGAGTGATTGAAGTAATAAGTTAAGTTCTTTGAGCACCTGGTGACAGCCGGATTTTTACCATTATTTCTGTGCTGCGAGGTTTATATGGCTGAGAGTGAAGAGCGCTATACTCAATAGAAGGAACAAATACGAGAAAGAAGGTATTCTTGGCTGATGAATGGCTTATAGTCAAGAGTGCTGAGTCATTGTATGTTTAAATGTATTCTTGTAGACCAAAAGTAATATTTAGGTCTGAGATATCACTAAAACATCGTATTGTTGTTCGTGCCGAAAATAAGTAAGTCTCTTGAAGTGCTGAATGACAGGCTGTTATTCCTATAGTACTTGTTTAAAGTGCTTAGGGTTAATCAGCGTGTGTGTGTCATTCATGGGGCACTGTTGTGGTTAGGGTCTGTGTGTGTGTTTATCTTAAAGTGCAACAGTAGACCAACCCGATAATGAACTTTGACGAGAACACTTACCCTTGAGGAAACAGGTAAAGGGCAAGTAGAGAGAAATACCACGATAATACACCCTAACAGAGTAGTTTTTCTGCACTGTGAAGGAAGAAGAAGACAAGACAAGTAGCGGCAGCACCCCCTCTTATCTCGGAGTGGTAGCACATACCTGGGAAGAACTCGGACAATGACCCTCCAACGTGTATGCATGACATTAGATAGATAGATAGATAGACAGATTAAATAATACTACATTGAAATAAAGGGTGCATTTGACAGCAGTGGTCATCTGCAAAAAATATAGAGTCGATATAGTTATTTATAATGATTAAAAAATATTTTATATGAGAACAAATATACCCGAAAGAATATTTTTAGATAGATAGATATGAAAGACACTATATAATAGATAGATTGATAGAAGTTCATTTGATGCCAGAGGGAAATTTGGTATGCCACTCAAAAAAAGAGAAAATTGTTAATTCATTAACAACAATAAATAATCAACAAGTCCAAAAGAGAAAATCATTATGTTCTAAAACCAATGTTTGCTAAATAAACCCAGCAATACCTACAGTAGTAATATAGGAAGAAATCAAAGAACCCAATGCAGGATGTATATTAGTGAGATCCTTAGAAATTTTCCTAAGAAATGTAGCATATGAAAAACAATTAGAGGGAAATAAAACATACAGAAATAGCAAACACCTTCTGTTTAAATATCTCAATAGCCTTCACCTTCAAAGTATACAGAAACATCCCAGCAGTTTCAGAGAATATAAATGAAACACTAAATAATTCATATTACAGAGTGACTAGGATTAAAAAGGGTAAAATCAAATAAAGCGTCAGGATGAGTTAACTGTTAACTCTTAGCACTGATATTGTTGATGTGTGGCTTCAGAGTTCAAATTAGTGTCGAGGATTAAATCCTTTATTAAATGTTGTGGTTTTTAGACTTCAATGGGAATTATCTGCATATGGTAATGTTTTTTTTAAATCCTCACTGTTACGATTTTATGCCACAATTAAAACTTAATTTTTTTTCCAGTATTAAGAACAAGATAATTAAGTGACATATAACATTTAATCTCTTCATCACACAATGATAGCTTGTTCACAGATGACATATCAAGAGGATTTATGAGAAGACATAATTATGTATCATCTGTCAAGAAATGAACGTCAGTTCCAGACCTCCATCTAATATTGGCTAATGGGAGTGAGTGTAAGAGGAAATAAAACCAGAACTCAAAGGTGAGACTTTAATTCTAATGAATAAAATGTCTGAGTTTTATTTATATTCTTGAAGTTTTGGCTTGATGAATAAAATGTACACTAAAACACAGTGCAGAATGTTTTCAGAAAGGGAAAATTATTTTCATATTATTCACTAAAATAAAAGGATAAGTGTCTGTGTATCTGTTTGACAGTCCAGTTGCAATGTTTCTGTCATTCCAACAGATGGTGCATCACAAAAATTAACACTGCTTTTATGAATCTCATATCAAATAGCATCTAACAGAGAAGTATGCACTGCATTTGTCATTCCAATAAATGGTGAATCTATCTATCTATCTATCTATCTATCTATCTATCTATCTGTCTATCTGTCTGTCTATCTATCTATCTATCTATCTATCTATCTATCTATCTATCTGTCTGTCTGTCTGTCTGTCTGTCTGTCTGTAGTATCCTGCCTACTATACTAAAGTCAGTCTATCTATCTATCTATCTGTCTGTCTGTCTGTCTGTCTGTCTGTAGTATCCTGCCTACTATACTAAAGTCTATCTATCTATCTATCTATCTATCTATCTATCTATCTATCTATCTATCTATCTATCTATCTATCTATCTATCTATCTGTCTGTCTGTCTGTCTGTCTGTCTGTCTGTCTGTCTGTCTATAGTATCCTGCCTACTATACTAAAGTCTCTCTAGCTATCTAGCTAGCTATCATTAAGGGCCTTTAACATCTCTCTATCTACTGTATATACTGCTTACACACTTCATATATATAAAATGAAGATCAAGTTCACCTTGTGCTTCATCACCCACCTGGGTTCAGTCCTTGGTTTTCAGGCCTACAGTCTTGCCCCTCAGAGCAGACACACAATGCCCCCAGCTAACTGACTTTCAAATTATCACCAGTAGCCTGGGCACATGTTATCTACAGTGGCAGGGCCATCATTGCACTTCTAACATTGTTATAAAATGGCTATATTTGTACACGAATACATGCATAGTCAGCAAACAGAATCAAAGTTATTCTTAATTTCAAAACAGATCCATAAAAACTAAACAGAATGTCCCCATCCCATTGCTAAATACAGTAGCTGAGCATCAAGCTGCCACCCTTCGAAGTACGATGCCTAAATGGGTGAAAGGATCGGTGAAGGCGTTACATCTACATGGGCTTTTTGCACAATGCCTGCTCCACTACGATTGCAACCACTGTGAACAAATCCAATAGCTGTTAATCTGATCATCACATCCCCACTTTTCATGCTGTGTTTCCTTCAGAACCCCTTGTACTAGTTCCAGTCTGTGAGTGTGTGATAAGACAGTGGAAATTTAGTCATCATCTTCAGTGCAAAGGAGCTCAGAGAAGGGATTATGATATTCCTATAACCTTCCATTAGATACGGACAGGGGCAGCTCCTCGGGTGATTACAATCCTGTACACAGCTGTCCATGCCATCCTCCCTTCTACGTTTTTAAGGTTTGTGTTACAAGATTAGCTCAGGAAAGCCATCATCATGACACAGCAGCTCAGACAAGGAAAACAGAGAGTTCAGCATCTTTTTCATGTACCAAAAAATAAGCAACAAATAAATGACGCTTAACTTGCTTTTTTAGGGTAATAGTTACATAGGAGACATCATTGCATTCTATCAAAATGAATGAGGGACGTGGTCCTTTTGTATTGTATGTTTGTTTATTGCTAATATACTTTCATTTTGCTTTTATTTAATGAAAAGTGGCTGACAAAAAGAAAATATAAATTGCTGACGTATTTCCACGTCCTGAATGTTTTTAATTCACTTTAACTTCTATAATTTCAATTTCATTTCAAACTCTAGTTACAAAGATATACAGTTAGTAAATAGTTAATATTCAATGATAGAATAATTGAATAGCTCATTTGACACAGCTCGGCCTCCAGATTGTTTTCTCTTCATACGGCTGGTGGACTTGATTAGGGCCACACCACCAAATGACAGCGATTGAACCCGTGATTGTCTACGCCAGCTTTGCCATTCTGCCCGCGGTGGTGCAATCCCTCTTGTAATTTTAGAGACTCAGAGAATTTTCAGGTTTACTAAGCTGACAACCTTTCAGGTGCTTGTCACAGTAGGAATTGCAATGATTTGCAAGCTGAAGCGCCGGACGTCCAACTATATTTATTTCTTACCGGCAGGCGTCAGTTCATTTATATTTCAGTTTAAAAATTAAAGTGTGAGTTGTCTAAGTTACACACATTTTAGAACAGTGTCATTTATTTCTTGCTTTCTGTTTCATATTTTTGTCATTTCCGATGTATGTACAGACCCCTGTTGTGAATACGTGTAATTCTCTACACTACCTCACCAAATTAACTTTTGATCCTGAGTTAGTGGAATATCGCCAGAGTTTCTTTGCAGCCTTTGACGATTTTTGTAAAGCGTTCGACTCAGTTGATCGAGCTGCCCTGTGGGACATCCTGAGATTTCACGGGATCCCCTCGCGGTTGCTGGATATCATGGCTGGCCTGTACACTGGTACTGTCAGTGCTGTCCACAGTGGAGGCAGACCCTCTGTGTTTTTCTCAGGCGATTCTGGGGTTTCGTCAGCGCTGTGTTCTGCTCCTACTCTGTTCAGAGCTTGTATGGACTGGGCGTTGGGCAGGGTCGTGGGGTCAAGCAGTTGTGGGGCATCTGTTGGTGAAGAAAGATTCATGGATCTTGACTTTGCTGACGATGCTGTGATCTTCACTTAGTCAATGGAGGCTCTGATCGGGGCCCTCGAGAGACTGAGTGAGTGGTCTGAGTGTCTGGGCTTGCGAATGGCCTGATAAAAACCAACATCCAAGCATTTAATGACCTTTTGGGTATGGCCATCAGCAGAATGTCTGTCTGCGGAGAGAGTGTCGACCTACTTGAGAGGTTTACTTACCTTAGCAGTGACATTCATGTCTCTGGTGACTCTTCCTATGAAGTCAGTAGACGGATTGGGAGAGCATGGGGGTCATGAGGTCGCTGGAAAGGGGTGTGTGGTGCTACCGATATCTGCAAAAGAAGGAAGGTCCTAGTCTTTAGAGTCCTGGTGCTTCCTGTCTTGCTACATGGTTGCGAGACATGGACGCTATCCAGTGACCTGAGACGAAGACTGGACTCCTTTGGTATTGTGTCTCTCCGGAAAATCCTTGGGTACCGTTGGTTTAACTTTGTGTCGAATGAGCGGTTGCTTATGGAGTCCCGAATGAGGCACATTACCTGCATTGTGAGGGAGCGTCAGTTACGGCACTACGGCCATGTGGCTCGTTTCCCTGAGGGTGATCGGGCTCATAAGATCCTCATTGTTGAGGACTCGAGTGGCTGGACCAGGCCAAGGGGTCGCCCACGTAATACCTGGCTGTGGTGGATAGAGGGTCATTTCCGGAGGGTGGGACTGGACCGCGTGTCTGCCTGAGGGGTTGCCAACCGGGATCCCTAGTTGTTTTGTCGTGTAATGTGTGCGGCAACACGCTATACTAGTGCATGCTCCCCAACCTGACTTGACTTGACTTGTTAGTGGACGATACCCACTGGACTTCTGCTTAGTTATTATAAGTTTTGTTTATTTACCCACTTTACAAGGTCAGGGGATTTTGTGTTTATTTACAAGTATTGCATTCTCAAGCCCACTTAATCAAATTCAGAATATGAGGGAGCTGATGGGGTGGCAGAGTATATATCTTGGCATTACTGCGCAAAGCAAATGGGGGGCCATTCCGTCTTTATACGGTTAATTCATTAAGTATTCAGTGCCCTTCACTTTCTGCACATTTTATTGCATTGTAGATTTAATTTTAACTGGATAAATTTGCCATTTTTGCTTATCAATCTACACTCAATAACCCATAATGACAAAGTGAAAACCTGTTTTCAGAAAGGCTTCCATATTTATTAAAGATCAAAAACTGAAATCTCTCATTCATACAGGTACCCAGAATCTTAATTCAGTGCTTTGTAGAAGCCCCTTTGGCAGCGATTCCAGTTTCAGGTAAGTCTCTACAAGCTTTACATAACTGTATTTGGCCAGGTAATCCCATTCTTCCTGACTGATCATCTCAACCTCCCTTAGATGGGATGGGAAGAACTGCCATCTTTAGGTCTCTTCACAGTTGTTCTACTTGTATGCGGTTTAAGTATGAGCTTTGGTAGATGTTCAACATGAAGCCAAGAGCTTTGCCAATGAAAGTAAAAGAAGCTGTTATGAGGCTGAACAACAAGAATAAAACCACTGGAGACATCAGAAAAACCTTGGGATGACCTGACATGACATAAACTGTCTGGAATAACGGTAAGAAGGAAGAACACACTGGTGAGCTCAATAATCACAAATGGACTGGTAGGCCAAGGAAGACCTCCACTGCTGATGACAGAAGAATCCTCACTATGGTCAACAAAAAGCCCCAGACGCCTATCTGGCAACAGTCTTCAGGGGAGTGATGTGGACGTGTCAGAGAGGACTACCAGCAGAAGACTTCATGAACAGAAACACAGAGGCCACACTGCAAAATGCAAACCACTAGTTAGCCACAGAAACAGGATGGCCAGATTACAGTTTGAGAAAAGGGACTTCAAAGAGCCTGCAGAATTCTGGGAAATGGTCTTGTGGACAGGCAAGACAAAGATGAATCTACATCAGAGTGACGGCAAGAGCAAAAAGTGGAGACGAGAAGGAACTGCCCAAAGCAGACCACCTCATCTGTTAAACATGGTGATGCTGGAGGTGTTATGGCTTGGGCATGTATGGCTGTCACAGTGACTGGCGCACTTCACTTCATGGATGATGGAACTGCTGACGGCACAATGAATTCTGAGGTGTGTAGAAACATCTGATCTGGTCAAGTTCCAGTAAATGCCTCCAAATTCACTTGATGGCACTTCATCCTACAACAAGATTATGATCCAAACATACTGCTATGACAACACAGGAGTTTGTTAAAGATTAAAAAACAGAAAATTCTTGAATGACAAAGCCAGTCACCTGATTTAAATCCAACTAGGCGAGACGTCCATATGCTGAAAAGAAAACTTGGGGAGACAAGACATGAGCTGAAAATGGCTGCAATGGCTGCATTGAAGGGTTGGCAGATCATCACCAGAGAAGATCCTCTATGAATGGCAGACTTCATGCAGTCATTGGATGCAGCAAAGTCTTAAATACTACAGCTTTAATAGACCTGCCATTGCTATTATGGTGCCCTGAAATGGAGGGACCCTGTATAAAAAGTATTGTAATTTCTACATGGCTTCTTTGAGGCCGAGGTGTCTCGTGAAGCAATGAAACTCACCTAAGGAATCACAAACACCTGTGACGTCAAACGTCCAAATATTTTGGTGCCCTGAAATGGTGTTTTGTGTGACGATGTGGGTCCAGCTCCATGCTCCCAACTGCTGTTCAGGAGCCCTTGAACCCAACACCGTCGATAATGTCACCGAGATGAGCTAGACAGTGGAGGCAACAACATAGCAAGGGGATGGTACAAATGTGCAAAAGTGATTTTATTAAAACAGTCAAACAAACAAAGTGTTCAAATAAAGTGCAGTGCTTTAAAAGTTCAATAAATAATCCAATGAAAGAAAAACATGGAGGTTAAAATCTATAAATAGAAACAAAGACAATCCTTAAAACCAGAAGTTAAAATGTTCACCAGGAAGCAGTCTTTAAAATCAATAACAAGTCCGGTGTCTTCTTTTAACTGGTGACTCCCCTGCTTCTCCCTGTCCAGGGTTCGCAACAGGGGAGCCACTCTACCTGCAGCTGACCTTCTCTCCACTACCGATCTGGTGGCGTCCCGATCCCCGGCTTCGGTTCCGCTCCCTCCAGACCGAGACTGGGCTTCCCTGACGACCAGGATGCTCACGCCAGGGAGTTTACTGCCCAAGCCACCCGACTCCCACAGCCTTCTCGGACTTACGCCGCCAGCCATCCTTCTTCCCGTCACTTCCGCTCTTCAAAACATGCTCAGCGGCAGCGACCACTAACTACGTCCCTTGGGTGTCGGCCAAACACCCCGCTAGGGCCCACCGTCCAGCTGCCTGTGAGCCTAACTCTCGCTTGCTCGATCTCCTGCGCCGACTTGTGCGCACACTTCCTGCAACCTCCGTCCTCTCTTTTTCTTTCCATTTTGTTCTCTCCGAACTCTGCCAACCGACTCGCGCTTCTTTTATATTGCGCGGGGCCATAGCAGCTGCAGCACATTAGCCACGGGAACAATCACAGATTTGGGCAGTCCCTCACCTGTGCACTCGGTGAGAAACGCCCACACCGCAGATCGCCCCCTGGCTTGCTATGACCACCATTCCCACTCACTAAGCCGCCGCGCGTGCAGTGATTATTTTTTTTAAAAAACGGCCTTTGCAGAACGAGCTGTGGACCCATAACACCACAAGGGGGGCATGTAGAAAAATTGCATGACCAAAATGTATACAAATCCCCTTAAATCAGTGGTCTCCAACTCTGGTCCTGGAGGGCCGCAGTGGCTGCAGGTTTTCATTCGAACCCTTTTCTTAATTGGTGACCAGTTTTTGCTGCTAATTAATTCCTTTTATTTTAATTGGCTTGGTTTTTAAGATTTGTTCTTTTGAATTTCTTCCTGGTTCCTCAGAATTTTTACATTTCTTTCCTTAAATGACAGAAATGAAATGTCAAGCGAGTGAGCCAACAGAAGACCAGCTAAGTCAGGGCCTCAAACTCCAACCAGTTTCACTCCAACCAGTTGCTTAATTAGGTGCCGAGTCTTGTTGTTTTTTAATTCCATGGCTTGTTGCTGCTCTCATTGTGCAATAACAGACATTTCCAAATGAATTGATTTTCTCTATTCTAAGAGCTGTGTTCAAATGTTTTGTGGACCTGAGCAGATCGACATTCCTGAGACTTTCATCTTTCTTTATTTTCAGATATTGTATAATGGTCACAGTTTGCTGGTCCTGTTTTGGCTCATTTTGTATCTCGTTATTGTTTGACAGCTAATTAAAGAAAATGAAACAATTAAGACAGGGGTCCTCAATCACGGTCCTGGAGGGCCACACTGGCTGCAGGTTTTTGCTCCAACCCAGTTACTTAATAAGAAGCACTTACTGCTCAAGTAACACTTCTACTTCACTTTAGTTGTCTCGCTCATTAAGATTTTGAACCCTTATTGCTTCTTTTAGTCTTATACAGCTGTATTCTTGTTTTTTAATGGCTCATAATTAGCAATAACATGCAAATGACAAAAGAAACCAACATTTCCCCATTTAGCTTGTTACCAGTTACACCTCTGTGTGTATTTATCATGCCCTGTTTGGTTTAGTGAAATACTTGGAAGGAAAATAAAGAGAAAAAAGTAAAGGACTAAGAATTACTCATATCATTTGGAAAATCCAGGATATGAGAATTACCTGACACAGCAGAGTTAAAGCACTAACAAGCCTTGAAATTAAATCATTGGCAAGAATTGCTTTCTAATTAAGAAACCGGTTTAGAACAAAACCTGCAGCCACTGCGGCCCTCCAGGACCGGAATGGGGGACCCCTGAATAAAGGGGTCTGAGCCTTCAAGAGCAAGTCAATTAAAATGAATTCAAAAGAAGTTAATTAGCAGCAAAAGCAGGTCACTAATTAAGAAAAGGGTTAGAATGAAAACCTGCAGCCACTGCGGCCCTCCAGGACCGGAGTTTGAGACCACTGCCTTAAATGTAATTCTGCAATGTGCACTTTAATCACAATGTCTCAATTTGATTTGTAATTTTAAACTCTGGAAGAGAGGAGTGTAAATCAAGGAAAAATGAGTCATTGTTCCAAACATTATGGAGGACACTGTGTCTGCATATTACTGGTTTCATGTTTTTTAACTCCCTTTCAGGTACTTTTTAAGTGTAAATGTAACCATTTCTTTATCTGTGTATATACTGTATACTTGTATATTTTCCAAGTGCAGATTTAAACATTTATCTCTCTATGTACATATTTTCCATGTTTTAAGTGATTTGTGCAATTAGTACATAAATCAGCTTTTAAGTCTGGCTAAGCAATAGCTAAGCCTAGCTGATTATTAAATTCTGCAATGAAGGCTTTAAGCGGTTAGAGACCCCCCCTGTTGTATTTGATACATGTAATAAAAACCATAGACCCGAGAAACATACATACAGACCTGCTCTGCAAAACCAAATTTAGGTCTGCCGTCCTTGAAATTATAAGCTTATCTAAACCGCAGGGAGGGCGGACTGCGCGTCACTAAAACAACGTTTATGCTATAGTTCACTTCATAGACATTCTCATGTTAACGACTTCTTTCCTTAATAATCAACTGGGAACCCCACCTAACTATAAAGACCACCAAAAGCCAGAGTTCAGAGTCTGAAAGGGTGTTTAAGCATGATAAACCAGCTCCAGACTTGAAAAGAAGGGTGGACTGAATATCAGAATGACAAGGACTGACAGAAAAATCAGAAGGCAGATTAAACAGAGTCCTTGGAAAGCTACCTTCTGAGGCTGCGGAAGGCCTTCCTAGTGAGAGAATCGCAATAAGTCAGTAGACAGTAGGAAGAGCTGAACAAAGCAGCATGTAAGGGGACAGCTGCCAGCAAGAAGATCCTCTAGAGTGAAAAGGAGGAAAATTGTCAAAGCAGGGTAAAGAGGTTCTTTTGAAGCCAGAAGTTATTCTAGAGACATGCTGGGGAGAGATATCAAACAAATTTACTTCCCCCTGTCATATGGGAAGGCATGTAGACTGCAGGAAATAAACAGTGGTTCCGAGACGCCTCATTTGCACAGCGAAGCAGAAGCTGTGAATTCTTGTGGCTGACCAGTCGCAGATTTATTTTCACAATATTTAATTGGAAAAAAGTAATAAAACCCTACCAATTATATATTAAATCATGGCAGGCTGTCAAATTTGAACATAAATTCTGCAACTCAAAAATTGTTTGACAACTTCTCGGTAGTCCATGTAAATAAATGAATGCCTGATACAGCAGCACAGGTATCGGCGTTAGCTTAAAATGGAATATTTCATGCAGGACTTCCGTGTAAATTACACTTTAGTGACACTGCAGGAAATCATTCAATGGAAGATTTTACAATGCGATAGAATCGATTGTGATATGCATTAATATAGATTCAAGTACATTTACTTATATAATAACTAGCTGTGTATGCCTGTGCTGTAAAAAGCCCGGGTCGTAGAAACTATTGAAATCGTCAGAAAAAAAATTGAAATGTAGAAATGTCAGGTCATTGAAAGGACCTACTCTGGGCATCTCTCTCTCTTAGGAGGTTTCATTTTGCCGATGTGCTCGCCTCGTTTTTGTATTAGCAGCTAAGCGAGTGACTCTTTCTAGGTGGGTTCGTTTTGCTGGCATGCTGTCATCGCTTGTGCAATAGCAGTGGGAGGAAAAGTAAAAGGGATACCATTTTACTGATGTTAACGGCTAAGCGACTTTGTCTTTCTTTGGAGGTTTTGTTTTGCTGACGTTGCTTGCCTCGCTTGTATTACTATGAATGCAATGAATGTAATTACTCCGATCTACAGGCTGTCAAATAAACGAACTACATGCCGTGGCGGAGCGTAAAGGGACTTCGTCTCTGATGCTGAAGTCCGAGGTTCGATCCCCGCAAGGGGAGCAGTGGAGTGTGTACACCTGATGAGCCCAAATAAGGGTGAAACATGTGTGGCATAGTCTTTGCTTAATTTGATATACATTTTTTTTTGTTCTTTATTTCGCCTTATGCAATTTCTTGTATTAGGAATTTGTTACTTTTCACATACCCCTTGGGGTTAGAGCGCAGAGTTAGCCGTTGTACAGCGCCCCTGGAGCAATTACAGGTTAAGGGCCTCGTCTCCCAGCAGAGTAGGATCTCTATTGGCAGTGATGGGGATTCAAACCGGCAACCTTCTGGATACCAGCACAGGTCCTTAGCCTCGGAGCCACCACTCTGCCCATATATATATATAATATATATATATATATATATATATATATATATATATATATATATATATATATATATATATATATATATATAGTGGGATAGAGCCCGGACACAGACAGGTAGACATGATGTTGATCACCACACACACATTTATTTACAATATCATTTACAAATAAGTGCAACAACCAATCACCCCTTCAAGTTCAGGCCTTCACACAATGCCTTTTTCTTTTCTGGTCCACCTCTCCTCTGACCTCTGTCCTCTTCCACCCGACTCCACCCATCGAATGTAAGGAGGCGGCCCCTTTTATGCAAGCCCAGATGGGCTCCAGGTGCTTCCCGACACTCCTCCACGGACACTCCCCTGTGTGGCGGAAGTGCCGGCTGTGCACCTGGAAGCAGTCCGGGTGTCCCCAGTCTTCTTCCCCCCAGCACTTCCGGGTGTTGCGGAGTTGCTGAGGTCCAGGGCTCCGAAGGCAGCCTGGCACCTCCTGGCGGAAACCACAGGCCCCTACAGGTTTGAGCTTCCAAGCTCCCTACCTGTGGTCCCCAAAGCAACCAGGGAGGTTGCCCCCACGTGGTCTGGGGAAGGTGCAAGCCCTCCTCCGGTCCTCCTGGGCGTCGTCACCCCAGTCATCTCTGACAATATATATATATATATATATATGTGGCCGAAGGCAGCGTCCCATACCCAGCCCTTTGGCACTGGATCCGGGGGACCAGCCATGGGCTGCACCTACTTGGTGGCAGCACAAGCCCCCTGGGCCACAATTGTGTTACACGGGAGCTCATCCCTTTTCGGGTCTGTGGCCACCACCAGGAGGAGCTGCACGGCTTCCTAAACCATTCTAGAATGTGATGCAGCCACATCCGGAAGTGCAGCCTAATTTAGGTCAATTATCACCTGGAACACTTCCGGGTGGGCTATAAGAGAAGCCGACACCCACCACTTAAGGAGCCAGAGTCGGGAGGAGGGAGACAAAGCTGCCAAGATTGAGTGGAGGAAAGAAGAGTGTTTTGTTTTGGTGTTTCTGTTTGTGTTTTTGGGACTGCGTTGTGTCTGTGAGTACGGGAATATGTAGTCCACAGACGAAGAAAATGAAAAATGAAAAATTTATTTGTTTTTATTATTGTGCTTCCTGTGTCTGTCTGTGTCGGGTCCAGTGCCAATATAGTGCCTTATCACTATATATATATATATATATATATATATATATATATATTATAATAAAAAATCCTGGGACGAGACAAGACTTTTTTCAGGAGATTTTTGTAAGTCCGCGAGACGAGTCTTTGGCCATGACAATAACAATCTGTTTAAATTGCACATCCGCATCCCCATATGCGAGCGGGTGAACCGCAAAGAGGCTAGCATGTAGCACAGGCCCGGGGGCTGGCGAGTGAAGCGAACAGGGGGCAAATCCCCCTAGTATATATAAATGTATGTGTGTGTGTGTGTACTTTGCTTACCCATCCCTACAAATTCTGAAATAAGTGCCTTTCCAAAATATAAATAAGAGTCCAAACAAAGTACCGAGCACACATTTTACATGTTGTGTCACGGTTTGCTGTCTTTCCGCAAGAAAACAAGTGACTGGAGTACAGGAGAATTCTGACAGAAAATAACAGGGAATTCCTTAGGATATGCATTTCCCTCTTTTTAAGAGCAGGTTGGAATTATCCAGAGGAAACTATTCCCAGTGAGATCCAGGGAAATGCAGAGGAGGTGTTTTGAGGAGGGTGACTTCAGTATGGGGTGAAAAGAGCTCAGCCCAACAAACAGGCAGTTCAGCTGTGGCACCTGATGAAGGAGAATGCCATACTGAGCTGTACTCGTGGTGAGTTATCACAAATACTTCCCTAACTGCTTATAAGGTTTATTTATGAAAGTATTAAGTCAAAAAGAGCCTAGCACTATAAAAAAGGCATCTAGTGGAAGATTTATTTTCTTTAAATATTGTTCTTTATTTACCTAAGTATATCTCTTATTGAGATGGAAAACGTGTTTGTTTAAATTGATGTAACACAGCCATGTGGCCTCACTTCATAAACACACCATTACTTATATTAGGTTTCTATTGTGGACTGACTCCTGGGCCCTGATGCTGTCAGGATCTCTGCGACGTCAAAACTGGATTGAGCAGGTTCAGTAGATACTGTAGATGAATGAATGGATGGCCAATTCACATAAGAGCATATTAAATACTACAACATTGTATTTCTCCAGCCACTTAAACCTGGTTTGTGATGAACCAGATCCCTTCTGGACAATACTAGGAATCAGCTGTAATATGAGTGCCAGTCAATTACTGTAATTCACATGTGGTCATTTTATGATCTCCAGATGATTTTTGGGGGATATGGGAGGAAAACCAGAGAGCCCAGAGAAGAACCCATCCAGACAAGGGTAGAATGCACAAACCACATACAGGCAATGACAGAATGTGGGATACAAACCCCTGGATGCTGGATCAGTGAGGTAGCAGCACAAACCAGAGTGGTGCTTCAGAGTGATGTCATAGGAGGACCATTTTTGGTTCCCAAAAGACCCCACCACATGAAGGTTCCAGAAAGAACCTTTATTTATTTAGATCTGTAACAAGGTCCACACAGTAAATGACTATAAATAGATTTGTGAAATACCAGTGGCTCATGATTTTACAAGGATTCTCACTGCATACAATAGCACAGGCTGAGTCCAGGTTTCCTTAATCTGTTAGTGTCCTGCTTGGTAGCCCATAAGTTAAAGATTTCACTTTTTTTGTACAGATTAGAAATATTTTCAAAGCACTTAAAAACAACTTCATATGCAAAGGAGGAACCATACAACCATAAAGTGCCACCAAAAAACCTTTATTTTTAAGGGTGTACTGTGAGTCCCAGAAAGTGAATAAATTATGCACAAAAAGAAAACCATAATCCAAAGATAGTATAATACAAGAAAGAAAATGGATGGGGATCACTCAGTACCCCATTTAATGTGTGCATACTGTACAAAAAGAGTCCAAATAATGGAAAATAATCAGAGACACTGCTCATCTGATGGTGCTACACTTCATTGGCTTCTTAATTTGGAATTTCTTGGAGCTTTCTGTTCTCTGGTATCTGGTTGGTGAATGAATGGTGACCTTCGAGAACTCTGTTCCAGGCAGAAGAGGTGGGACCACCGAGGACAAACCAGAACTCGCATAAGTGGACTTTGTCATCCAGGCTGTGAGGGGAAGAGAAGCAGCTGTTAATGCCCACGCTTCCAGATGCCAGTTTCTCAGCCCTTACTTTAAACTTGTTGCCTGAATGCACCCAAATAGCACACTTGCAAAGAAAGAAAGATAGATAGATAGATAGATAGATAGATAGATAGATAGATAGATAGATAGATAGATAGATAGATAGATAGATAGATAGGAAAGGCACTAAATAATAGATAGATAAAGAGATAGATTTTGGAAGCAATCAAGAAAAATATAAACATTTTAACAATTAACCCCTCAAACACACACAGGACCCTCTGGCTTGGATAATGATATGTAACCTGTTGCCATTGTAAGAAGTGGCTAGGTGGGATGAGAAGGCAGGGACACAGAAGAAAATTTTAGGTACCACCCTGTTAGCTTTGTTTAATCGAATAACTGAAAAGACAGTCAGTAACAGCTCAAAAAAAAAGAAAAGAAAGAAAGATGGCAGCTAGAGGCTAGCTGATTGCGTGAATCACAGGAGGTCTGTCCTGCTTGTTTTTTAGGTTAGCATCTGACTTCACCTTCCAGGATCGAGCTGTTCATATAATCTGAGGACCAGAAGGGCGGAGTTTCTCGGGTAGGAGGCGGGATCAGTTGTTCCACTTAGGCATTTGTTTCTTGGCTGAGGGGAAGAAAGGAGAAGATAGCTTTAGCATCAGTGCCCCCTCTTGTCCTGGACTGGTATTGCTTACCTTGTCAGAGCAAAGGAAGGTGGTTCTTGTGAAAGGCACTATATAATAGATAGATAGATAGATAGATAGGAAATGCACTATATAATAGATAGATAGATAGATAGATGGATGGATGAGAAAGGCTAGATAGATAGATAGATAGATAGATGAGAAATGCACTATATAATAGATAGATAGATAGATGGATGGATGAGAAAGGATAGATAGATAGATGAGAAAGGCACTATATAATAGATAGATAGATAGATAGATAGATAGATAGATAGATAGATAGATAGATAAAAATGTATTTGACCCATTTTGGAAAATATCCCCAAGTCTTACATTAGTTTGTTCTGCTTATGCACAATACATTCCCACTTCTTTATGCTGTGCAACTACTTGGTTTTACTTAATAATAACTTAAATAATACTACATTGTAACAAAGGGTTTGTTTGAACACATAATACTGCACAAAACATATTGTAGTTATTTACAATGATTGAAAAATATTTAATATGAAAACAAATTTACCCGAAAGAACCTTTTTATTTTGTGATAAACCTTAAGAAAAATTAGCAACATATTCCAACACATTGATTTTGACTATAAAATACACCGAGCCAGAAGAAGTATAACGTTTAGATTGAGGAAAGTGCCAAGACTCTTCTGGAAGTGTGCACTCAGATGTTTGATTTGTGACAGAAAATCAAATTTGCAGAAAAGAGCTCTTCATTGTCACGTATAGCACCAGAATATTGTTTAATTATTAATTGTAAGCGACTTATTGAAAGAGAAATGCACTTTTAATAGCTAATTGCAATTTATTATGTACTGATTATTCAATATGGTCAAAATATTTCATAATACCTGCTTGTTTTAATCCCATCTTTTGACACTTTTACAGAGAATAAGAATGTCTCATCTGAGCATTGTTAAATATTGATAAGTTTGTGATTTTCAATGATTTTCTGTCTTTGTCTATTTTTCTCAGTGTGTAGTCAGTTCACATTTTTCTGTGATTTGCACACATTTAAAGTCAGATGGAATTAGGCCAGAGCTGTCTTGCTGAAGCTCAGAGTGACAGAGACATCCCCAGCTACAGGAGTCTGCAGTTACAACTTCAACCCTCCCTCCTTCTGTCATCAATATTTCATTAAGAAACCCAAGAAGCAAACTCTTCTGTTTCTCAGTTGGTACCCTACAGGTTTGCTGAGTTTCCCTTTCAAAATGCACATGGATTGGCAAATTCCCCCTTTGAAGATGTGCTATCCATTTATTCTACATCATTCTGAATGAAGAAAATCAATCATTCCGTTCCCTTTGGATGATCACCCATTAACAAAAGAGCATCGCAGGCAACTAAATAAACATCTCCTTTCTCGCTATTCCACAAGTTTGATGAACATATAACAAACTGAATTAAATAGTTATTTCTATTCAGGCTTTAGAAGTGTGAATTTGTCATTTGTTATTGATCACATTCAGACTTTCAATCCTCTTTTTCATCTGAAGATACTTAACTTTTCTATTACTGCATGAAGAGGCTTATGGTTTTAATGTTGTTTCAGTATAAGACGTTGGCCAATAAATGGGACAGAATTAGAAAAAAAACCCCAAAAAACTATAGTTTTAATGTTTCTTTTTCTTTGTTAGTATGGCATTACTGTTTAATTTCAGTATAATATGTGCTTAACTTGAATTTACTCTTCCCTGCTTATGTCACAGTAACTGGCATCTCATGCTGGGTGTGTGTTTTATTGTTGTAAGGTTTTTTGGGTAACCCTATCCTAACATCATTACGCAGACCCACAGATATGTCCTCCACTCCAATTCTTGTTCTCTTATCCTTGCAGTCACCTGGTGATGAAACCCTCGGACACAATGCACTGGGACTATGGACTTCAAGGACGATGTTGTAACGGTCTCTCAGTTTGTCTCGCTGATGCACGCTATACAATTTCCACAAGATCAGGCCATTTCTGACAACTCCTGGTCAAGGCTTTGGTCTTGTCACGTCTGGACTACTGCAACTCCCTGGTGACAGGAGCACCGACAAGTGTCACCCAGCTTCAGCAGATGATTCAAAATGCCATGTTACGTCTGGCGCTCAACCAACCGTGGTGTGCACCTGTCACTCCTCCCTTCAGATCACTACACTGACTTCCTGTGGTGGCAAGTGTTGAGTTCAAATCCTTGATGCTTGTCTACCGACTACCGTCCTGTAGACCTTCCCTTTCTCTCTTGCTGATACCCGTCTGTCACAAATCACTCCTGACACTCTTCTCCACCCTGCCTGCACTCTCTTCTTCACTTCTCTTCCACAATCCCCATTACTCTGTACTGTTGATCCCAAGTATTTAAACTCATCCACCTTTGCCAACTCTACTCCCTGCATCCTCGCCATTCTACTGACCTCCCTCTCCATTTACACACATGTATTCTGTCTTGGTGGTCCTAATGACCTTCATTCCTCTGCTCTCTAGAGCAGTGAAAGGCAACCTTTTTCGAGCTGCGGCACACTAAGTCCAAAAATTTTATTTCGCGGCGCATCTGAGGGACTGCCCATAAATAATAATATGGACAATCGCCAATAAAAACAGTTAATTTTACAAGTTTGAAATTAATTTTATTAATAAAGGAATCAAAGGATAAATCTTAAATTTAATTAATGTGAACGTTGAGCTTGTTTTTCAGCACATATGAGATTGATGCGAGGATCAATTTTCGAAAGACAGACGCGCATTTCCTTGTCGATCATTTGAAGTCTCTTAGACTTAATTTCTGTAAGTGTTCCGTTATCTGTTTTTCTAACATAAAAAATATTTTTTTAAACATTATCTTTTTAATCAACCAAAAGTTCAAAAACACTAGCAATTTTGAATATTTTACAAAAGTTTTCACGGCGCCCCTAGAAAATTCCACGGCGTACCAGTTGCCCGACAATGCTCTAGAGCATATTTCCACCTCTCCAGCTCCCTACTATCGCTATCGCTACAGATCACAATGTCATCAGCAAACATCATCGTCCACAGGGACTCCTGTCTAATCTCGTCTGTCAACCTGTCCATCACCATTACAAATAAGAAAATGCTCGGAGCAGATCCCTGATGTAATCCCATCTCCAACTTGAATGCATCCGTCACTCCTACTGCAGACCTCACCACTGTCACACTTCCCTCGTACATATCCTGTACCACTCTTATGTACTTCTCTGCCACTCCCGACTTCCTCATACAGTACCACAGCTCCTCTCAGTCACCCTGTCATATGCTTTCTCCAGGTCCACAAAGATGCAGTGCAACTCCTTCTGGCCTTCTCTTTACTTCTCCATCAACACCCTCAGAGCAAACATCACATCTGTGGTGCACTTTCTTGGCATGAAACCATCCTGCTGCTCACTAATCATCACCTCCCTTCTTAACCGAGCTTCCACTACTCTTTCCCATAATTTCATGCTGTGGCTCATCAATTTTACCCCCCTGGAGTTACTACAGTCCTCCACATCCCCCGTATTCTTAAACACATCTTCTACATTCCCTCTTATACATTAGAAAGAAATATAACATTTACTACAGTAATAAAATCACATTCCCCTACAGTGGGCACTGCCAGGATAGAGTAGACCTCCACCACACCACAGCCCCATTATGGTAAGGCAGGTTCAGAAAATGTATGCATGAATGCACATGTGATTGTATATTTGCTTTTTAGATGGGATACCACCTGCAGTCCCATGCTCTTTGAATTTAATTATGTCAGCATTAGACATCTTTGCATGATGGATGGGGGATGCTTTAACTTTTTCTGCTGACAGGTGTGAAGTAAACAGCCAAGGCCTGAAAGACTTGTCAAGCTGGACGGGAGTGAAGTGTATTCTAGGAAAGATGTAAGACAATGCAGGGCCTTAGAATGTTTTGTATGACCTGCCAGTTTGCAGCTTATTGCAGCTTTTGTAGCCATGGGACTTAATACACAAGGCGGCGCAGCCTCGCAAGTAGGAAGATCTTAGATTCGTGTCCCGGGTTCTCTCTGTGTGGCAGTGCTTTGAGTAGTGAGAAAAGCAATATATCAGTGTAATGAGTTATTATTATTATTATAACCTTGAGCTTGTGTGATAACTTTCCTATGTTTTCAAACTTCAAAAATATTAGACGCTTTGCTAGAAGACAGCAGAGTCTTGTTTCAGGGCCGGGTTAACACCTTTAGAGGCCCTAAGCACTTCAAAGATTTTGGTGCCCCCATGAATATCTAAGCACTGCATGTGTGTTTTGGCCACCAGGGGAGCACTGCAGCTCCCCAAACACCTAACATAACAGACACAGGCACACGTCCAGCAGCACACAAGGCTTTATTGAGGTGTGGGGAACGTTTTCCTCCTCATTCCCAAACAGCACCAAAGCACAGTCTTCTTCCATCTCCACTTCTCCTCTGTCAAGCTTCGTCCTCCTCCTCCTGACTCCGGCTCCCCAAATGGAGTGAGGCAGCTCCTTTTATAGAGCACCTGAAAGTGCTCCAGGTGTCCTGTAATCTCCTTCTGGCAGCACTTCTGGGTGTGGTGGAAGTCCTGAAATAAAGGGCTCAGTGGTCCTCCATACGCCCCCTGGTGGTGATCACAGACCCCTAAAGGGCTGAGATTCAGAGCTCCAAGTCTGTGGTAATGCAGTAAGCCAGGTCGGCAGCCCTATGCCATTCCAGGGGAGATAATACTCTCTGCAAGTTCCCTTGGTGTGCAGTGATAAGGAGAATCTTTTCAAATGATTACACAAAATGCATACGATAATGGTATGCTATATATTATCATACGTGCCATTAAATTATCGTACATGTATGATAATTGTCATACGTCTGGCAACGCTGCGCTCAGTGCATGACTGAACAGGACAACCAACATGACCAAGACAAGAACAATCATGTGGTGGATCAAGTCAAAATTACCAGATTATAATTTTTCTGCATTTCCATCCATCCATCCATTTTCTAACCCGCTGAATCCGAATACAGGGTCACGGGGGTCTGCTGGAGCCAATCCCAGCCAACACAGGGCACAAGGCAGGAACCAATCCTGGGCAGGGTGCCAACCCACCGCAGGACACACACAAACACACCCACACACCAAGCACACACTAGGGCCAATTTAGAATCGCCAAGATTAATATATATATATATATATATATATATAGTGGCTAATGGCCGGGGGTGGTACCCAGCCAGGATGCCCAGAAGGACCGTAGGAGGGTTTGCGCCTCCTCCAGTCCACGAGGGTGCGACCACCCTGGTGGCTTTGGGGACCACGGGAACAGAGCATAGAAGCTCAACCCTATAGGGGCCCGTGGTCACCGCCAGGGGGGCCCAGATGCCTGAGAAGCCCTGGCCCTCAGCACTTCCGCCACACCCGGAAGGGCTGGGGGGAAGAATACCAGGGACACCTGGAGTGCTTCCGGGTGCGCAGCCGGTACTTCCACCACACTTGGGAGTGCCGGCAGAAGCTAATCGGGAGGCACCTGGAGCACGTCTGGGTGGGGATAAAAGGGGCCGCCTCCCTCCATTCGATGGCTGGAGTCAGGTGAGGTGAAGGATGGAGCTTGGGAGGAGAGGAGTTGTGGCGGACCTAAGAGGCGAAGGCATTGTGAGAGGCCTGGACTTTGGGGGGAAAGTGGGTTGTGTGTGCACCTCTTAATTAGTGATTGTGAATAAACGTGTGTTGGGTAATTTAAAGCCAAGTCTGCTTGTCTGTGTCCGGGCCAGTCGCCACAATATATATATATATACAGTATATATATATATATATATATATATATATATATATATATAAATATGTATCATTATCCTCTATTTTTACTATTGTATTATTATTTTTATTATTGTATATTTTTGAATGTAATTTTTTATCATTTAATATGGGTGCCCCTTTTTGTAGAACCTGGTTCAGCTGCACTATTTGAAGTTTTCCACCATATTGTCCACGATAAATCCGACAATGGAAAATGTCAACTGAATATTGACGAGCCACATTGCCCTTGGGAGAATATGCTTTGGATGGATAAGACAAAACTGTCAAGTCACATCAGCTCTGTGTCCACAGATGAAACAAATGAAGCTTTCAAAGTAAAGAACATCATACCAACTGGGAAACATGGAGGAAGCTCGGTTATGTTTTGGGGCTGCTTTGTTGCGTCTGGCACAGGGTGTCTTGAGTCTGTGCAGGGAACAGTGAAATCTCAAGACTATCGAGACATTCATGTGCTGCCCAGTGTCAGAAAGCTCTGACTGAGTCACAGGTCATGGATCTTCCAATAGGATGATGAGCCAAAACACACAGCTAAAAGCACCCAAGAAGGGCTAAGAAAAAAAATATCTGAAGTGGCCTTTTTGGAGCCCTGGTTTGAATACAATATAACATCTATGGAAAGACCTGGAACATCTGCAGGAGGCCCCCTTCAAACCTGACCCAGCTGGAGCAGCTTTCTCAGGACGAGTGGGCCAAACGACCTGTGGACAGGTGCAGATGTCTCATGGAGGGCTCCAGGAATCACTTGTTTGCAACAATGTGCCATTTTCATGTTATTATTTGAAATATTTTATTGAATTGGTTGGATGGCCAGGAGGACAGAAAAAACAAACACAAAGAAAAACTCCAATTAGGCAGGAGAAAAAAAAAAACTATACCTGAAGGGGTTCTGAAGCCAAAAGACCACCCAGCCCCTACTGGGCATTCTACTTAACACTGATGTTCTAAATCAGACCTCATAGTGTACAGGCTTCACATGGAAGAATTTGATGATGATGGTCATGTGAACATCTGGGACAACAGCCGTTCAATCCATAAATGCAGGGGGCAGCATAGTGCCCTGATCAGGTGGTGGTGGTGGCGCAGATCGGCACCACACAATAACTGGAAAAGACAGCAGAGAATAGTACAGATTAGTAGGGAATTGCAGAACCCAAAGGAAAATGATAATTCAGTGTCCATATAGACTAAGAGGAATACAACTAAAATGTAGCTACTAAAAAGCTAGTTTAAATCGTTCTACAGTATTAGACTGGAGCACTTCTATAGGTAAAGTATTCAAAAAGTTTGGTGCATAACAGCAAAAGTCCGCCTCACCACTTCTTTTCATGTTGGCTCTTGCAATTAGAAGCAGACACACATTTTAAGATTTGAGGATACGACTTGGAGTATTAGGTGACAAACATTCCAAAATTCAGGATGATTATTTAAAGCTTTGTAAACTGTAATATTTTATAGTCAATTCTAAATGAGGGTGGCACGGTGGCGCAGTGGTAGCGCTGCTGCCTCGCAGTTAGGAGACCCAGGTTCGCTTCCCGGATCCTCCCTGCGTGGAGTTTGCATGTTCTCCCCGTGTCTGCGTGGGTTTCCTCCGGGCGCTCCGGTTTCCTCCCACAATCCAAAGACATGCAGGTTAGGTGGATTGGCGATTCTAAATTGGCCCTAGTGTGTGCTTGGTGTGTGGGTGTGTTTGTGTGTGTCCTGCGGTGGGTTGGCACCCTGCCCAGGGTTGGTTCCTGCCTTGTGCCCTGTGTTGGCTGGGATTGGCTCCAGCAGACCCCCGTGACCCTGTATTTGGATTCAGCGGGTTAGAAAATGGATGGATGGATGGATTCTAAATGACACGGGTAGCCAGTGTAATGGTGCTAAAATTGGTGTGATGTGCTCAGATTGTCTTTTTCTAGTTAAGATTCTGGCAGCTTCATTCTGCACTAACTGTAACTGATTAATGTCTTTTTTAGATAGTCATAAGGAGTGTGTTTGAGTCTGATTTTTGTTAAATAAACAAGGATGGGGGGTTAGCATGGTGGCACAGTGGTAGTGCTGCTCCATCGAAGTAAGGAGACCAGGGTTCGCTTCCCGGGTCAACCCTGCATGGAGTTTGCATGTTCTTCCTGTGTCTGCATGGGTTTCCTCCCACAGTCAAAAGACATGCAGGTTAGGTGCAATGGCGATCCTAAATTGTCCCTAGTGTGTGCTTGATGAGTGTGTGTGCCGCTGCGGTGGACTGGCTCCCTGCCCAGGGTTTCTTTCCTGCCTTGTGCCCTGTGTTGGCTGGGATTGGCTCCAGCAGACCCCTGTGACCCTGTAGTTAGGATATAGCGGGTTGGATAATGGATGGATGGAAACAAGGATGGGAGCCAATTACCTTTGTCAGTCACCAGTTACTTCAGAGACAATTGTGGGTTCTTCTTCATTCATGAAGGGAGTATCAACAAATTTGCCCATGTCTGTAACTAACAGTAATAGTTAATTGGGAAACTTATTTTTTCTTTTACAAATTTTTGGATACTTCTCTATGGGGTATACTTTCAAAAAGGTTCTGCTTAAGAAAATTTAACAACAGTTAGTCGCAGACCGTGCACCACTAACACACATCAATCAGTGCCATTTTCACATCATTTGGATTGGAAACTCCTGTGAATGGAAGTTACTGAGCAACCACAAGCCTCATTGTGCTCCATTTTTAACTGCATGACATTGTAAAGTATTGTTAAAAAGCTCGTTTAATGCAGTCTCCTAACATATGTACAGTAATTGCATTCTATTATTGTTTTTATTTTTGAATATGGCTCATTGTTACATAAATCAGTGGTTCTCAAACTGTGGGACGGGCCCACCTAGGGGGGCACGAAGATGTGAAAAAAAGAAAACAAGAATCAAAAATATGAAAAATACATCTATTGAAACCAAAACAAATTAACTTCAACTACATTCTGATACTAGAAAAATAAATTTAGAGTTAGATAAATGTCAATAAAAGTTAAGTAGGTATAATAAAATATGCATCTATGATATATCATTAATTAAAAAAGAACAAATTGGTATTAGTGGGCTCCTTTCAAAAAAATGTTAGGGTGGCGCGATTAAAACTGTTATGAAAACTCGGGTCGCAAATACTTAAAGGTTGAGAAACGCTGACAAATCACTATATATAAAATCTAATGTCTGTCTGTCCATTAGCTTTTCACGAGAAAACTATCTTAACGGATTTAAATCTCGTTTTCTTCAATAATTTGCTTGAACATTCCGGTTGATTTTCCGACTTCCCTCATTGCGCTAAGTATCATAGTTCGCTTGCGGTACTGATTTATTTGCACAGCAATAGGCTGAGGGGAAGGGGGGTTGGGCCCTCCTCACTCATGCGCCAGCCTCAGGGCGTATCTTATATCCGCTTAGCTAGCGACCGAGAGAACTACTTAACAGATTTAGATCTTTTTTTTTTTCTAGAATTTGCTTGAACATTCCGGTTGATTTTCCGACTTCCCTCATTGCGCTAAGTATCATAGTTCGCTTGCGGTACTGATTTATTTGCGCAAATCCAAGAGACACGCAGAAGGCCGAGGGGAAGGGGGTCCTTCCTCACTCACGTTCCAGCCTGGGCGTATCTTACGTCAGCTTAGCTAGGGAACAAGAGAACTACTTAAGGATTTAAATTGGGTTTTCTTCAATAATTTGCTTGAACATTCTGGTTGATTTTCCGACTTCCCTCATTGCGCTAAGTATCATAGTTTGCTTGCAGTACTGATTTATTTGCACAAATCCAAGAGACACGCAGTAGGCCGAGGGGAAGGGGGGTGGGGCCCTCCTCACTCATGCGCCAGCCTCAGGGCGTATCTTATATCCGCTTAGCTAGCGACCGAGAGAACTACTTAACAGATTTAGATCTTTTTTTTTTCTAAATTTTTGCTTGAACATTCCGGTTGATTTTGTGACTTCTCTCATCACGCTAAGAATCACAGTTCGCTTGCAGGAGTGACATGTTCGTGCTAATCCGAGACAGAGGCTGTGGGCCAAAGGTAGGTGGAAGTGTGACGTCAGGTGTGGGGAGCTGGATGGGGCCCTCCTCTCTGTCCTTTTTCACTACTATGAGGGCAGAGCCGCAGGGTCACGGCTAGTATTCAATAAGCAGAAATGTGATAACTGGTTCTTGGATGATGTAGCTAAAAAATGTGAAATTCTCTGACTTTTGCATCAGTTAACTTTGCACTTGGATGTTTTGCCATACAGTAAGTGCATTTTCTAACTTCTTAGTATGAGGGGGAGTGAAACTAAAGTTAGAAAATGGGATTTATCAGAAAATGGAACGAACCTTCACAAAACTGTTGCTGTCATTTCTCAATTTTGTCTCCATCCTTCTCAATGCACTTGCACCACCTGACTGGCAGTGCCTGGATTCTAGCAGAATAAAAGGGTTTGTCTTGTCCTCGCCACCACTCG
This sequence comes from Polypterus senegalus, assembly GCF_016835505.1. Taxonomy (NCBI): domain Eukaryota; kingdom Metazoa; phylum Chordata; class Cladistia; order Polypteriformes; family Polypteridae; genus Polypterus; species Polypterus senegalus. Next base: position 15,201,811 of record NC_053168.1, read on the forward strand.
TGCACCACAGTTATTGTCGAACACTCCATGCCGAGGGGTACTCCAGTCACCAGTGCAAGTTACTGTGACTAATGTGAAGCCTGCTATTCGATCCTAGCGGTGGGGACTGCTGTCTCAAGGAGTCCTCTTGCTGCATGACAATGACACGCACACTGCTAAGAACACCGAGGCTTGTCTGGAGAAACTGAAGTTTGAGGTGTTGCCGCATCCTTCTTAGATTTGGCACCGTGTGATTTCCACATTTTTGGACGGCTAAAAAAAAAAACATCTGGGTGGTCATCGAATCAAGACAGATGACGACGTGAAAAAAGCGGCGCAACTTGAGCTACAAACTGACTGTCAGATTCAAGGGCAGAGCTCAAATGGCCTGCTCATTGAATACAGTCAATATATAATAGTAATAAGAATACATTTTATTTATATAGTGCCTTTCCCATGCTCAAGGAGCTTCACAGAGTCTTAGAAAAAAAAAAATAGCAGAGTATATGTAAATTTGGATACAAATAGAACAATGAAACAGACAACAAAGCAGGAAATAGAATAAAGTACAATAAACCAGAGTAAAATATTAAATTCAATACTAAAAGAAAACCCTAACAAATAACCTAATTTGTGATATAACATCCATCCATTATCCAACCTGCTCTATCCTAACACAGGGTCACGAGGATCTGCAGGAGCCAATCCCAACCAACACAGGGCGCAAGGCAGGAAACAAACCACAGACCGGGCGTCAGCCCATCGCAGGGCAAACACACACCCACCAAGTACACACTAAGGACAATTTAGGATCACCAATGCACCTAACCTGCATGTCTTTGGACTGTGGGAAGAAACCCACACAGAAACTGAGAGAACATGCGAACCTGGGCCTGCTACCCACTGCACCACCATGCCACATGTGACATAACAGACACACAAATTATCCTGAGCACCTGGACAGAGAGGTAAACTGAAAGAAAGGGCAGAATGTTAAGTTAAAAGTCTTCCTAAATAGATGAGTTTTAAGTTGTATTTTAAAAGAATGAATGGAGTCAGCTGATCTAATTAATTTCGGGATGTCATTCCAAAGTCTGGGTGCTATGGAGCTGAAGGCCCTGTCACCCATAGAGCGCAGGTTAGTGTGAAGCACAACAAGATTACCAGAATCAGAGGACCTTAGCAGGCGAACAGGAGCTTAGTGATTTAGAAGGTCACTGATGTAGGCCATTTATCAATCAATCAACATTTATTTATATAGCACATATTCATACAAAAAAATGTAGCTCAAAGTGCTTTACAAAATGAATAGAAAAATAGAAGACACAATAAAAAATAAACATAAGTCAACATTACTTAACATAGAATAAGTAAGGTCCGATGGCCAGGGTGGACAGAAAAAAAAAAAACTCCAAAGGCTGGAGAAAAAAATAAAATCTGTAGGGGTTCCAGACCAAGAGACTGCCCAGTCCCCTCTGGGCAATCTACCTAACATAAATCAAACAGTCCTCTTTGTATTTAGGGTTTTCATGGAAGGACCTGATGATGATGGTCACGTAGACTTCTGGCTTTCAGTCCATCAATGTTGGTGCATCATGATGCTTTGAGTAGGTGGTGGTGGCACAGGCCGCCACCACAAAAACTGGAAAAAGAAACAGAAGAGAGAGTTGGGGTCAGTACGGATTTTAGAGCCACTATGAATAGTTATTATGATGAATTGAACATACAGAGTATCAGGATTAAGTTAAAGTGAAGTTATAAAAGGCCATGTTAAAGTAATGTGTTTTCAGCAGTGTTTTAAAGTGCTCTACTGTATCAGCCTGGTGAATTCCTATTGGCAGGCTATTCCAGATTTTAGGTGCATAGCAGCAGAAGGCCGTCTCACCACTTGTTTTAAGTTTAGCTCTTGGAATTATAAGGAGACACTCATTTGAAGATCTAAGGTTACAATTTGGAATATAAGGTGTTAGACATTCCGAAATATATGATGGAGCAGATTATTTAAGGCTTTATAAACCATAAGCAGTATTTTAAAGTCAATCCTGAATGACACAGGTAACCAGTGTAGTGACATCAAAACTGGAGAAATGTGTTCGGATTTTCTTTTCCCAGTTAGGATTCTAGCAGCTGCATTCTGCACTCGTTGCAAGTGATTTATGTCTTTTTTGGGTAGTCCTGAGAGGAGTGCGTTACAGTAATCTAGTCGACTGAAAACAAAAGCGTGAATTAATTTCTCAGCATCTTTCAATGATATAAGAGGTCTAACTTTGCTATGTTTCTTAAGTGAAAAATGCTGTCCTAGTGGTCTGATGAATATGTGATTTAAAATTCAGGTTACAGTCAACGGTTACCCCTAAATTTTTTACTTCCTTCTTAACTTTAATCCTAGTGCATCAAGTTTATTTCTGATAACCTCATTGAATCCATTATTGCCAATTACTAAAATTTCAGTTTTCTCTTTATTTAGTTTGCGAAAATTACTATTCATCCATTCAGAATACCAGTAAGACATTGTGTTAGTGTATCGAAAGAGTCGGAGTCATCAGGTGCTATTGATAAGTACAGCTGTGTGTCATCAGCATAGCTGTGGTAGCTCACGTTGTAACCTGAGATAATCTGACCTAACGGAAGCATGTAGATTGAGAAGAGCAGCGGACCCAGGATAGAGCCTTGTGGAACACCATATTGGATATCATGTGTCTTTGAGTTGTAATTACCACAACTAACAAAAAATTTTCTCCCTGTCAGGTAGGATTCAAACCAATTTAAGACACTGCCAGAGAGGCCCACCCATTGACTAAGGCGATTTCTAAGAATATTGTGATCAATGGTGTCAAATGCAGCACTCAGATCTAAGAGGATGAGAACAGATAAATGGCCTCTGTCTGCATTCACTCGCAAGTCATTTACTACTTTAACGAGTGCAGTTTCTGTACTGTGATTTGTTCTGAAGCCTGACTGAAATGTATCAAGAATAGCAGGTTTATTGAGGTGGTCATTTAACTGCAAAATGACTGCCTTCTCTAGAATTTTACTTAAGAAGGGCAGGTTAGAGATGGGTCTAAAATTTTCAAAGGCAGAGGGGTCAAGATTATTTTTCTTGAGCAGGGGTTTAACTACAGCAGTCTTAAGACAGTCTGGAAAGACCCCCGTATCTAATGACGAATTAACTATGTCCAGAATATTGTCAATTAGCACGCCTGATATTTCTTTGAAAAACCTGGTTGGTATTGGGTCAAGGACGCAGGTGGAGGGTTTCAGTTGATTTAAAGCTTTGTAGGTTATTAATAAAATTTTATATTCGATTCTTTAAGACACGGGGAGCCAGTGAAGGCAAAGCAGGATGGGTGTGATGTACTCGCTGCTGCGGGTTCGAGTGGGGACTCTTGCAGCCGAGTTTGAAAAAACAAAAATGACACCAAGATTCCTTGCATCAGAAGAAGGTCTGATGAGATCACCGTCAAGAGTAACTGCGAAGGAGCTCATTTCCTTAAGTAGCGCTTTAGTGCCAATTTGCAGGAGTTCAGTTTTGTTGCAATTTAAATTTAAAGAGTTCTGCTGCTTCCAGGTTTTAATTTCAATGAGGCAAGTTGTGAGCTGAGTTCCACTTTTAACATTGAAATAGATTTGAGTGTCATCAGTATAAAAATAATAGCCCAGTCCATAGCAATGAATAATATGGCCAAGGGGAAGCATATAAATACAGAAGAGAAGAGGGCCGAGGACACAGCCCTGAGGAACTCCTTGTGTGACTGGCGCTGACCTGGATCTGCTGTTGCCAAGACTAACAAACTCTTGCCTATCAGTCAGATAGGACTTGAACCACTGGAGGGCAGTGCCAGAGATACCCAGCATGTTCTCCATTCTGGACAGTAGAATGTCATGTCTGACCTGAGTGTCAAATGCTGCACTGAGGTCTAACAGAATTAATATGCTGGTTTGTCCAGAGTCTGCTGCCATAAGCAAATCATTGGTTATTTATATATGGAAATAAAGAGCAGAAAATAAAGAACAAAACAAGTAAACTTTATTATGCTGCTGATGCATAACATGACCCACTAACTAAAAATACCTTTTATAATATTCTAAGTGTGTGATCAAGGTATTCTTAATTATTTAAACAAAAAAGTATGAATCTTCACCCACTTATTGCATGAGAGACTAAACTTAACAGAAAGGAGTTTTAATTCAAGTTATCTAATTACTCCAGCCTATTATGCATATTAATACTTTCAATGAGATAATAAGCCTATTAAAATTGTAAGGTTCACTGATTTAAATAATGAAACACTCTCCATTTCTATTTGGTATGAATGTTAAATTCATAAAAAATAAAGCATCCACACAGAGAAGCAGCTTTATAACAAAATGGTTAAAATAAGAAAACAAAATGATGCAGTGTTAAGGATGCTGGCAGATTGTTAGCACGGGGATATGTAAGGAACTTTACTTACTGACAGAAATTTCTGCGTGGATCTCGTTTAATTAAATTCAAAGTTCTAATGAAAGAGATTTTAACACTGCATGCTTATAAAAAAAGAAAAAAACAGCGTAGAACAGGGGTGTCAAACTCCAGAGCTGGAGGGCCGCAGTGGCTGCAGGTTTTTATTCTAGCGCACGGATGTCAAACTCCAGTCCTGGGGCCTCATGCATGACGGCGTGCGTAGAATTCGCACTATAACATGACGTAAGCACAAAAGCCAAAATGTGCGTACGCACAGAAAAATCTAGATGCATAAATCTGTGCGTTCGCCAATTTCTGCGTTCTTCCACTCCATAAATCCTGATCAGCGTGAAAAGTAACGCTCATGCACGCGCCTTCTGTCCCACACCGTCTCCTCCCAGAATGACGCCTCTTTGAATATGCAAATCAATATAAATCGCCCTTAAGCTCAGCGTTCTGTGAAAAGCAATGGCAAAAGCAAGAGGGAAAATATAAGAATTTCAGCGAATACCAAGTGGAGGCAAAGAAAAACGTACTATTTGTTGGTTTAAGCAGTGGGATAATCAACAAAAGGAAGTTGATCGAGTGACATAGTGTGTTGGAGAAACTTGAAAGCTCAAGTTCACAAAGTCGCACAGTGCCGGAAATAATGAAAAATTGTGACATATCAAAGTCGCCGTGAAAAGGCGAGTCGTAGCCCACAGTCTGAGTGTCATATGAAAGAAAGCTTACTAGGGTACAGAGAAAAAAAAAGGCACACAGTGGGGAAAAAGCACGAAATGTCAACTTAAATCTAAAAATTTCCACGTTAATCACATAGTTTATTTTGTCATTAAAGTAGAACATCATAAACTTCATCTTAAAATCGTTTAATTTACTAGTTTCTCAAATCCCATCGTAACTAAAGTAGCATGTGTGGACTTGAACCCGGACACAGGCAGACGGACATCTTAAGTTCACCACACACCCTTTATTTACAACTATTTACAAGTCAATTTATGTACACCACAAACCCCAGTGCCTCTTGCACCGTTCCCCCAATGTCCAGGCCTCACAATGCCTCTCTCCCCTGGCCGCCTCCAGTCCTCTCTCCAGCTCCGTCCTTTTCCATCCGACATCCGTTCTCAACTGAAGGGAGGCGGCCCCTTAAATAGGAACCCGGATGGGCTCCAGCTGCTTCCCGGCACTCCTCTGCAGACACGCCCCAGTGTGGCGGAAGTGCCGGCTGCACATCTGGAAGCCGTCCGGGTGTCCCCAGTCGTCTTCCCCCCAGCACTTCCTGGTGTGGCGGAAGTGCTGGGCTCCAGGGATATCCAGGCACCGAGGCGCCACCTGGCAGTGGCCACGGGTCCCTACAGGGCTGGGCTTCCAAGCCCTTTACCCGAGGCCCCCAACATAACCAGGGCGGATGCCCCCTCGCGGTCTGGAGGAGGCACAAGCCCTCCTCCAGTCCTCCTGGGCGTCCCGGCCGGGCTCCAGCCCCGGCCGGATGCCACACATGTTAAATGCTTTGTTTTGCATTTGATCTTTTGCTCTATGTGTGTGAATCACTATGTGCTTCCACTTTCTCCGACAGGACGCAGAATGCATTACATTCGTGATATTACAGCTCTCTAATTAATTAAAATACTGAGATGTATACGTAATATCTTTTTCATGATGATAGGAGTTAAAGCATGTCATTGAACAGGGGAACACGGTGCGTGATTGTGTGCGACCTTCGATGAAATTATTGTAGCAGTACTGTCTCTTTCAAACGTACTAATCTCCAATTCCTGTCCTTACTTTTCTTTCTCCAAATTCCCCATCGCCAAACAATCAGCTCTGTAATAGACGTTAAGCCATCTGTAAACTTACAACGACGATTCTTCAAAACTTTTAAGGAACATTGAAATATCTTTTGTCAGAGGTGGCTGGGGTGGTGACCCGGCCGGGACGCCCAGGAGGACCAGAGGAGGGCTTGCGCCTTCCCCAGACCATCTGGGTGCGACTGCTCTGGTTCCTTTGGGGGCAACGAGTACAGAGCTTTGAAGCTCCACCCTGTAGGGGCCCGTGGTAACCGCCAGGGGGTGCCCCCATGCCTTTGGAGCCCTGGTGTGGAGGAAGTGCTGAGGGGAAGAGGAGCAGGGACACATGGAGTGCTTCCGGGGTTACAACCGGCACTTCCGCCACATGGGGGGACACCTGGAGCACATCCGGGTGTGGATAAAAGGGGCCACCTCCCTTCGAGAGTCACGAGAGTCGGGAACAATATTGTGTTCCACAAGGCTCTATCCTGGGTTCACTGATCTTTTCGATTTACATGCTTCCGTTAGGTCAGATTATCTCGGGGTATAACATGAGCGATCACAGCTATGCTGATTACTCAAAACTGTACTTATCAATAGCGCCTGACGACCCCAACACTCTTGATTCACATACACAATGTCTCACTTGTGTTTCCGAATGGATGAGTAGTAATTTTCTCAAACTAAATAAAGAGAAAACAGAAATTTTAGTGATTGGCAATAATGAATATAATGAGGGTATTAGAAATAAACTTGATGCATTACGATTAAAAGTGAAGACGGAGGTAAAGAATTTAGGGGTAACTATTGACTCTAACCTGAATTTTAAATGACATATTAATCAGATTACTAGGACAGTGTTTTTTCACTTAGGCAAGATAGTAAAAATTAGACCTCATAACATTGCAAGTTGCTAAAAAATGAGTTCGCGCTTTTGTTTTCAGTCGGCTAGATTACTGTAACGCACTCCTCTCAGGACCACCCAAAAAAGACATAAATCAATTGCATTGAGTGTAGAATGGAGCTGCTAGAATCTTAACTCAGAAGCGAAAATCCAAGCACATCACCCCAGTCTTAGTGTCACTACACTGGTTACCTGTGTCATTTAAAATTGACTTTAAAATACTGTTTATGGTTTAGAAAGCCTTAAATAATCTCGCTCCATCTTATATATTGGAATGTCTTACACCTTACACTCCAAATCGGAACCTTAGATCTTCAAATAAGCATCTACTTAGAATTCCAAGAGCTAAACTTAAAATAAGTGGTGAGGCGGCCTTCTGCTGTTACACACCTAACATCTGGAATAGCTGGACGATAGAAATTCACCAGGCTAATACGGTGGAGCACTTTAAAACACTGCTGAAAACACATTACATTAACATGGCGTTCTCATAGCTTCATCTTAGTTTAATCCTGATGCTGTGTATATTCAATTAATTATCATTATTATTAATGGTGGCTCCAAAATCCATACTAACCCCTACTTTCTCTTATGTTCTTTTTCTGGTTTTCTGTGGTAACGATCTGCGCAACCACTACCTGATAAAAGCACCGTGATGTTCCTACATTGATGGATTAAAGGCCAGAAGTCCACCTGACCGTCACCATCAAATTCTTCCATGAGAACCCTGAATACAATGAGGACTGTTTCATTTATGCTAGGTAGAATGCCTAGAGGGGGCTGGAACCCCTGCAGATTTTATTTTTTTCTCCAGCCGTCTGGAGTTTTTACTTTTTGTTTTTTCTGTCCTTGCTGACCATCGGACCTTACTTTTATTCTATGTTAATTAGTGTTCCCTAATTTTAATTATTTATTTTGTCTTTTTTCTCTTTCTTCATCACGTAAAGCAGTTTGAGCTACATTGTTTGTATGAAAATCTGCTATAGAAATAAATGTTGTTGTTGATGTTCACCTTGCAATGAGCTGACGCCCCATCCAGGAACTGTTTCTGCGTCGCACCTGATGCCTGCTGGAATGGGCGCATCCCTGGATTGATGAATTTGATCATTAAACATCCATCCTTTTCGGAGATATTGTGGTAAGGTGTCATCAGAATTTAATGAATGTTTCAGGCAATTCACAACACAGAGAAGCTGAACCTGATCTTACAGTGATGATATCTCTCACTGCCACCTGCTGATATCGTCCGGATTTACATAAAGTACGTGCCCAAATATAAACAGTACACCGTTTGTGTAGCAGTAGCATCTGCTGGAGCATGCGTCGTGTCACGTGAAGTATAAACCCGGCCTAAGCAGACATGCTAAGGAGAGACTTGCTGCTCACATGGTGAGTCTCTATTGTTTGGTGTAAATAAAGAACATCCTTGGATTTCATTTATAGCGATAACTCGAGATTTTTTTTTTATTTATTAATTGTTTTCCTCAACACTTATATACAGAGGGGAGTGCCTTTCTAAATGACGTCCAACTTATGTTGGAGGACTGTAATGGAAAGGACTGGTGAGCTTTAATGGGCTGAATGGCCTGCTCTTGCCTGGATTGTTCTAATGTTCCATTCAGTTTATCCAATCACGTTCACACACCTCAAGCAAACAGGATACATTTGAACCCAATCTGAAGTGCCACAGTAAGGGGTCCAAATATGTCTAGGGATGGGAGATTTCCATTTTTGATTTTTAATCAATTTGCAAACCTTAACATGCATTCACCTTGTCATTATATGTTATTGGGTGTAGATGATGAGCAAAAAAAAATCAACGTATCCATTTCTACAACTTGTAAGAAAGGTGCTATATTGCGCCCGACCTGGCACAGACTGAACACGGGAGGCACGTATAAAATGAAAGACTTTTTACTTTTCTTCAGCTGGAGGGCACGTCTTCCCCATAATCCCTTCAGCCACAACAAAGTCCCAAGCACAAACTACACCACAGAACACTTCTCTCTTTTTAACCACCACTCCTCCACAGCTTTGTCCTCCTTCCCGACTCTGGCATTTGAGTGGTGGTGGTCCTGGCTCCTTTTATGGCCCACCCGAGAGTGCTCCAGGTGCTTGATCACCTGTTTCCGGTTGCAGTCCCATCTGGGCTGAAGATTAGTCCAGCTGGTCTCAGGTACCCATGCCGCACTCCCTGGCGGCCACCCCAGACCCCAACAGGGCTGTGGAGAACTCCATCTCCCATGAAACCTTGCGAGAGATTGAGGCACCACTCCAACCCAGGGGGCCAGCCATCCAGTGTCCAGGGGGAGGTACTGCACCGTCCAGGGCTGCACCCCCTGAAAACACATTGAAGGGCCGTCCCGGGACTCAATAAAGTGTGCAAAAAGTGAAAGCGTCTGAATGTGGTTTGACTCCACCGTATATTGGCTTAATTTAGATCCAACATGCTTGCTTTTAGGATACGTGAGGTAAAGGCACAAAGAAAATGAAAATTCTAAAGAGATTTATGTTAAATCTCATGTTTTCTATATAAAAAAAATACTATATTATTTTTATGTAACCTCGTTTTTATAATTAGATTTAGAGTAATAACTGAAGAAGTCCTCGTAATTTTGAAATGTATTGTACTCGGACAGCTTTCAATATTCCTCTACAATATACTTTACAATATAAGGTGTCACCCTTTTCTAAAAAAAAAAAAATTATAAAGAAAAGAAATATATAAAAATAAGCCGAGAGCCTGAGAAAGTTTTGCCATGTCTAGTTATTTTTGTTTGATCCTAATTTCTGTCAGGCTCGCCTTGCATTTTTATATGTCTTAGGCTGTCTTTATGCTGTTTGCTTTCAATAGCTCTTTTATGAGCTGTGGAGTCCCTCACTTATTGCTTTTTCATTGCTGTTATCTTTGCTATTTCTACAATGCATCAATATTCAGGTTAGTACTATAAAATGAAAATATAAATTTCAATTTGGAGAAAATAGGGCCTTATTCTCGCTCATAAGTTTTAAATAATACATTACCAACGGCTACATTAGGTTTGCATTTCTAATATTATTTTATGCATTTGACAATAGATATTCCATTGTACTTGGCAGCTAAGAGTAAATGCATGTGAAATGTATGGCTGGATGAAATGTATGAATTTATTAGGAATGTCAGTCAGAGCTGACATGAAAGTTAAATTAATTCTGAAGTTTCTTGACTTTTAAGCATTTTCCAGTGTCTCTTTTCCTCTTACTTTTAGTTATCGCCTGTTGAGCTCACGCATTAAATAAAGAAAAAATATATATATAAAGAATTATATTCATTTTGTTTTTACCTCATTTGTGTGAACTGATCTTCTAAATTTTGAAGAATTCCAATAGAAAGGAGAAGATGGTGCAATACTAGCATTAGTGCTATGAGCTATTTCTATATACATTAGGCATAATATTTTACAGGGTGGTATGGTGGCACAGTGATTAGTCCTGATGCCTCACATCTCCAGAGCCTCAGGTTTGAATCTCAGCCTGGCTAGTGTGAATTTGGTGTTTGCAATGTGACGTGTGAGTCCCTGTCTTACAAAACCAGCTTTATTCAGCTTGAAACAGGAACAGCAGGGTTATTTATTATAATGGGACCTGCCACTCTCCCATACACAGACTCAGCAAACGGGCATAGTCGGTGCCAGGTCAGTGACCAATTGATACTGTTCCCTGCATTTATAATGTTTCTTGCATCACCCATTGGCGACAGGCGCTTAGACCGCGATCGGCTCGGATTTGTTTCTGCGGTGCTATGCTGCTGTGCTGCAAACCTGCAGTTGCCTCGCTGACGGACAAGCAGCCCTCCGCAGACGCGGCAGTCATGCTTCGGCGTTCCGGGGGTCCCAAAAGAGTTCAGAAACCTCACAGCACGTTCTCCATATTTCTGAATTGATTTTTTTTTTATTTTTAAGTAGTCCGTTCTACCTCTCATACAGTCGATTCAGAACATTTTCAGAATACTTCACTTTCCACACTCTTTATTGTGTTTTAGATTTAATTTTTAAATAGGTAAATTTGTCATTTGTGCTCATCAATCTACACTTAATTACCCATAATGACGAAGTGAAAACATGTTTATAGAAAGGTTTGTAAATGTAATAAAAATCCAAAAATGAAATCTCTAATTCATAAGTGTTCAGACCTTAAATGCAGTAGTTTGTGGACGCCTCTTTAACAGCAAGTCCAGCTTTGAATCTTCTTTGGTAAGTCTCTGCAAGCTTTGTACAACTGGATTTCACCAGTTTAACCCATTATTCCTGGCAGATCTGCTTGAGCTCCGTTAGATTGGCTGGGAAATGTCTATGTACAGTTGTGCTTGAAAGTTTGTGAACCCTTTAGAATTTTCTATATTTCTGCATAAATATGACCTAAAACATCATCAGATTTACACTCAAGCTCTAAAAGTAGATAAAGAGAAACCAGTTAAACAAATGAGACAAAAATATTATACTTGGTCATTTATTTATTGAGGAAAATGATCGAATATTAAATATTTGTGAGTGGCAAAAGTATGTGAACCTTTGCTTTCAGTATCTGGTGTGACCCCCCAATAACTGCAACTAAACGTTTCTGGTAACTTTTGCTCATTCCTGCACACCGGCTTGGAGGAATTTGAGCCCATTCCTCCGTACAGAACAGCTTCAACTCTGGGATGTTGGTGGGTTTCCTCACATGAACTGCTCGCTTCAGGTCCTTCCACAACATTTCAATTGGATTAAGGTCAGGACTTTGACTTGGCCATTCCAAGACATTCACTTTATTCTTCTTCAACCATTCTTTGGTAGAACGACTTGTGTGCTTAGGGTCATTGTCTTGCTGCATGATCCCCCTTCTCTTGAGATTCAGTTCATGGACAGATGTCCTGACATTGTTGTTTATAATTCTCTTATATAATTCAGAATTCATTGTTCCATCAGTGAAGGCAGGCCGTCCTGGCCCAGAATCAGCAAAACAGACCCAAACCATGATACTACCACCACCATGTTTCACAGCTGGGATAAGGTTCTTATGCTGGAATGCAGTGTTTCCCTTTCTCCAAACATAACGCTCTTCATTTCAACCAAAAAGTCCTATTTTGGTCTCATCCGTCCACAAAACATTCTTCCAATAGTCTTCTGGTTTGTCCACGTGGTCTTTAGCAAACTGCAGATGAGCAGCGATGTTTTTTTTGAAGAGCAGTGGCTTTCTCCTTGCAACCCTACCATGCACACCATTGTTGTTCAGTGTTCTCCTGATGGTGGACTCATGAACATGAACATTAGCCAATGTGATAGAGGCCTTCAGTTGCTATGAAGTTACCTTGGGTCCTTTGTGACCTCGCCGACTATTACATGTGTGCCTTGCTCTTGGAGTGATCTTTGTTGGTTGACCACTCCTGGGGAGGGTCACAATGGCCTTGAATTTCCTCCATTTGTACACAATCTGTCTGACTGTGGATTGGTGGAGTCCAAACTCTTTAGAGATGGTTTTGTAACCTTTTCCAGCCTGATGAGCATCAACAACTCTTTTTATAAGGTCCTCAGAAATCTCCTTTGTTCGTGCCATGATACACTTCCACAAACATGTGTTGTGAAGAGCAGACTTTGATAGATCCTGTTCTTCAAATGACACAGGGTGCCCACTCACACCTGATTGGCATCCCATTGATTGAAAACACGTGACTTGAAATTCACCTTCAAACTAACTGATCATCCTAGAGGTTCACAAACTTTTGCCACTCACAAATATGTAATATTCGATCATTTTCCTCAATAAATAAATGACCAAGTAAAATATTTTTGTCTCATTTGTTTAACTGGTTTCTCTTTATTTACTTTTAGAGCTTGAGTGTAAATCTGATGATGTTTTAGGTCATATTTATGCAGAAATATAGAAAATACTAAAGGGTTCACAAACTTTCAAGCTCAACTGTAACTGCCATCTTCAGGTCTCTCCATTGAAATTCTATTGGCTTTGGCTGGGCCACTTAAGGACACTCAGACAGTTGTCCCAAAGTCACTCCAGCAATGTCTAAACTATACGCTTTGGGTCATTGTCGTGCTGAAAGGTGTACCGTTGCCTCAATCTGTGGTCACATGCACTCTGGATTAGGTTTTCCTCAAGGACCTCTCTGTATTTGGCTTCATTCATCCTTCCCTCAGTTCTGACTGGTCCCCCTGCTGCTGAAAAGCACCCCATAGCATGATGCTAGCCAACACTATGCTTTACCACAGGGATGGAATTAGACAGGTGATGAGCAGTGCCTGGACTCTGTCAGATGCAGTGCTTTGAGTTTTGCCCAAAAAAAAAAAAATGTCTCATCAAACCTCAGATTCTTTCTCCTCATGCTCTCTGAAGTCAGAACTGTCATAGGCCCTTTATTCAAGAATGGCTTCCATCTAGCCACTGTGCTATAAATGTCTGAATAATGGAGTACAATTGAGATGTTCATCCTTAAAACAGGTTCTTCCATCTCAACAGTTGTCTTCCAATGCTCTGTTTAAGTAACCATTGGGTTCTTAGCCACCAATTTGACCAAGGCCCTTCTTGCCTGGATGCTCAGTATGGCTGGATGGCCAACTCTAGAAAGAGTCCTGGTGGTTCTATACTTCCTCCATTTCACAATTATTAGGGCTATTGCTTTTGTCCCCTTGCCCTGATCGTTGCCTCACCACAATTTGATCAGGGAGGTCTACAGAAAGTTCCTTGGACTTCATGGCTTGTGTTTTGTCCTGACATGCAGTGTGATTTGTGCGTTTCTAAACGATGTCCAGTCAAATCAGTTTTCCAACGATGGACTTCAATCAAGTTGTAGACATGTCTCCGAAGGAGAATTAAAGCAAACAGGATGGACCTGACCACAAGGTGGAGTGCTACGGCAAATACTGATATAAAGGAGAAAATTCAGTTTTCGATTTTTAATAAACTTCCAGTCCTTTTTGAAAGCATGCTTTCACTTCATCATTATTATGGGTTAATGAGTGGTTTGTGGTGGCTTCCACCAGATTGATGGAGCACTGCTGGGAATGTCAGCCTTTCTGACACCTTCTCCAATCACAGCAGAGGACTTCTGAAGTTCTATTAGAGTGACCATGGTTAGAGGGTTGTTGGTAACCTCCCTGACCATGCCCCTTCTGTTTACTTAATTTGGCCTGGTGGTCCATTCTAGGAAGAGTCCTGGTGGTTCCAATAGTTTGCCATTTCACAATTATTAGGGCCACTGTGCTCCTGGGAACACTCAAAGTTTTAAAAACAGTTATATCCCCTTGTCCTGATCCTTGCCTCAATGCACTTTGATCATAGAGGTCTACAGAGAGTTCCTTGGACTTCAAGGCTTGTTTTTTGTCCTGACATACTGTGTTAATTATGTCTTTCTAAATGATGTCCAGTCAATTCAGTTTGCCAACGATGGACTTCAATCAAGTTGTAGACACATCTCAAGGAGAATTAAAGCAAACAGGATGGACCCGATGAACCTAGGAACACTTAAAAGTTTTATAAATGATTATATCCCCTTGCCCTGATCGTTACCTCAACACGCTTTGATCATACAGGTCTACAGAGAGTTCCTTGGACTTCATGGCTTGTTTTTTGTCCTGACATACAGTGTGAATTGTGCCTTTCTAAACGATGTCCAATCAATTTGGTTTGCCAACGATGGACTTCAATCAAGTTGTAGACACATCTCAAGGAGAATTAAAGCAAACAGGATGGACCTGACCACAAGGTACACTGCCACAGCAAATACTGATATAAAGGAGAGAATTCAGATTTTTTGATAAACTTCCAATTCTTTCTGAAAGCACACTTTCACTTCATCATTATTACGGGTTAATGAGTGGTTTGTGGTGGCTTCCGCCAAATTGATGGAGCGCTGCTGGGAATGTGAGCCTTTCTGAAAACTTCTCCTATCAAAGCAAAGGACTTCTGAAGTTCTATTAGAGTGACCATTGGGTTGTTGGTAACTTCCCTGACCAAGGCCCTTCTGTGCCTGATTACTTAGTTTGGCCAGGTGGTCCACTCTAGGAAGGATCCTGGTGGTTCCAAAAGTTTGCCATTTCACAATTATTAAGGCCACTGTGCTCCTGGGAACACTCAAAGTTTTATTAACGGTTGTATCCCCTTGCCCTGATCCTTGTCTCAATGCACTTTGATCATAGAGGTCTACAGAGAGTTTCTTGGACTTCATGGCTTGGTATACATCCTGATGTGGATTGTGAATTGTGAGCGTTCTATATACAGGTACACATGTGCTTTTCTAAATGATGTCCAATCAATTCATTTTGCCACAAGTAGACTCTAATCAAGTTGTAGAAACATCTCAAGGAAAATGAAAGCATACAAGAGGAACCTGAGCACAATTTA
Organism: Polypterus senegalus; assembly: GCF_016835505.1. Lineage (NCBI taxonomy): Eukaryota > Metazoa > Chordata > Cladistia > Polypteriformes > Polypteridae > Polypterus > Polypterus senegalus. The sequence continues at coordinate 15,217,298 of NC_053168.1, forward strand.
GAGTGCCACAGCCAATTAGACATATAGAAACGAAAGACCTGTACGTGTATGGAGCTGTCTGCTCTGCTCACACTCAGCCACAGCCACTAGATGACGCATGCATGCACTTTTACATTTTTTCCGCGCATGCATGTGCCTCACTTCTCATTACGAAAGACCTGTGTGTGTGTGCAGTAAATTTCACAGCAAAACAGCACCGTCATGCTAATGACACAGATGAAGAGACACAATGTTGAAATGAAGCAAACGCTGTAACTCAACAACATGCAAGTGAAACATCTCTGTAATGGAGGGCAAGTCTTGAATTTTTCACTAAAAAAAATTGTCTATCTGGAGGTACTTTCTTGAGACAAAGATTAATAGGACTCATATGCCAGTGATACGACTAAGATATGGCATCGCCAGAGTCTTCTTTTTTTTCTTTTCTCCATTTTTTTTTTGTTTTTTCTGTCCACCCTGGCCTTCGGACCTTACTTATTCTATGTTAATTAATGTTGACTTATGTTTATTTTTTTATTGTGTCTTCTATTTTTCTATTCATTTTGTAAAGCACTTTGAGCTACATTTTTTGTATGAAAATGTGCTATATAAATAAATGTTGATTGATTGATTGATTGATTCTTACAAAAGCCAGTGGTGCAGCAAGCACAGGTGGGTCTACATTGTATGTACTGCGTCATTCTTAAGAGTCAGTTGACACCTCTCCAAATTCACCTTCTTCTTCTTCTTCTTCTTCTTCTTCTTCTTCTTCTTCTTCTTCTTCTTCTTCTTCTTCTTTCGGCTGATCCCATTAGGGGTTACCACAGCGGATCATTCAGAATTGTTGTTCACCAATATAGTAAAACTGCTGGGGAATCTTCAGGTTGTTAAAAACCACACGCATCTAGTATTTCTATAAAGGAAAGATTTCAGTTTTAGATTTTTAGTAAATTTTCAAGCCTTTCTGAAAACGTGTTTCCACTTCAACCTTATGGGTTACTGAGTGGTTTGTGGTTTTAATTATTCCTCTCAACATGCAGGGCCATTTCATTTTATAAGTTACAGGGACTTCAGTGTGGAGTGCAAGGCAGAGACCAACCATAGATGGGTTACCAATAAATCATACTGTGAACTTATTTATACATTGGGAATTTAAATTGAAAGATTAAACTGACATAAAATCTGGGCAATGAAGAAAATGGAAAATGATGGCGGTCACTGCAGCTGTGAGGCAGCAGTATGAAACACTCCTCCACCTTTATAAGAATGCTACAAAGCAAATGTTTGTTCAGAATGAATTGAGGTTTCTTTTTTTTTAATTTTCACAAGAATCCACTAAGTGCGTTTGGTATACACGTGACAGCTGATAATTTAAGGATGGCCAAATTTCACCAATTCTAAACAAACCATTTCTTATCTCCTGTGAAAGCTGCTAACAATGCAAATGGGAAGGATGAGTTATTAGAAGCTCGTCAATTGTCAAAGGAAATCTCTTGTCTGGACTTAAATATGGTTCAAATGTATACTTATCTTCTGCTTGCTGAGAAGGTTAAAGTGTTCATATAATTTCTTCAGCTAAAAGGGACCTACTGTATGACCCGCTTTTTCAGTATCTCCATAGATGATAAAAATCAATCTTGGTTAAGTAATCATTTTAGGCTGATTAGCTTTTCAGAACTGGCCCAGTACGGGTGTGGGAAGAACTGCACCCTGCGATGGACTGGCATCCCATATGGTCTGGTTCTGCACTGGTTTATTGTGTTGCCCTGAAATGGATTGATTCAGTTTGAGAATGTTATTATTATTATTATTATTATTATTATTATTATTATTATTATTATTATTATTATTATTATTATTATTATTATCCAAACTCACTTATCCAGAGTTATAGTGCAGCTGAAGCCAATCCCAGCAAGCATCTGGCAAAAGGAAGAAAAAAATCCCTGCATAGTGTACCAGTCCATCACATTATTCTTCTTATTATTATTATTACTCAAACTCACCCTTATTTTTGTGCCAATGTATTACTCACCTAGTCCATCCATTTTTCAAACCTACTTATACAGAACAGGGTGGCGAGGCAAATTGGGCCAATCCCAGCGAGCACTGGGCATAAGGCAAGAACACACCCTGGATAGGACACTATTTCAAGTACTAATATTATTATTTTTATTAGTAGTAGCAGAATTCAAATTCGTCATTAACATTGTACCAGTATATTACCCATTTTATTATTATTATTATACTCCTCAGTATCTATCTATCTATCTATTAATATTGTGCCAGTGTATTACCATTATTATTATTATTATTATTATTATTATTATTATTATTATTATTATTATTATCCAAACCCACTTATCCAGAGTTATAGTGCATCTGGAGCCAATCCCAGCAAGCATTTGGCAAAAGGAAGAAACAATTCCTGCATGGTGTAACAGCCCATCACATTATTATTATTATTATTATTATTATACTCCTCATTAATATAGTGCCAGTTTATTACCATTATTATTATTATTATTATTAAAACTCCCCATTATTATTGTGCCAATGTATTACCCACCTAGCCTATCAATTTTTCAAATCCGCTTATACAGAACAGGGTGGCGAGGCAAATGGGACCAATCCCAGCAAGCACTGGGCATAAGGCAAGAACACACCATGGATGGGACACCAGTTTATTTCAAGTACTAATATTATTATTTTTATTATTAGTAGTAGTAGAATTCAAATTCGTCATTAATATTATACCAGTATATTACCCATTATTATTATTATTATTATTATTATTATTATTATTATTATTATACTCCTCATTGATATTGTGCCAGTGTATTACCATTATTATTATTATTATTATTATTATTATTATTATTATTATTATTATTATCCAAACCTACTTATGCAGAGTTATAGTGCAGCTGGAGCCAATCCCAGCACGCACTGGGCATAAGGCAGGATCACACCCTGGATGGGGCAGCAGTCTATTTCAAGTGCTAATATTATTATTAGTAGTAGTAGTAGTACTAATAGAATTCAAACTTGTCATTAATATTGTACCAGCATATTACCCATTATTATTATTATTGTTGTTGTTGTTCATTTTCAAAGTCATTATTTCAGACCATGAGCCCTCAGCGTTATGAGATTGTCATAATGTCTTAATGTTTTCTTCCTGCCCACAGGCTCATCCTCCAAACGCTTTTCACGTGGCTCTTTTCAATTTGGGCAGATTCCCCGCATGTCAGTTCTGCCGAGGAGACAGGATGTGGGAGGATTTCCAAGTGGCAACTGCTGACAGTAGGCTTTGAATTCCTTGCAGCATGTGCTACAGCATTGTCATGCAGAAGCAAAAGTGTGAGTTTTCTCTTTGCGATGCACTTTTCACAGATAGGCTCAAGTAGCCATGCGAGTTTGCATAACATTATCCAGGACTGTGACTCAAAGTGAAGACTCACCATGCAGTACTCTGGATTTCTCAGTATTGTTAGGTGACTTTATAAAATTTGGAATGTTTACTTTGTAAGATATGACATGAATAGACTGTTTCTCCCCAGATTTATTTTTTCCATAAAATATTGAATATTGGAACATCATTTCCAGTGAGCTGTGTTTTCAACCATTTTCATATGTGAGTGGCAAAGAGATCAAGCGCCTATGACATCCTGGCTAGAGCTTGCCAGAAGGAGACCTTGAAGTCAGCGGGAAGAGAGTTTAATGTAAAACCAAAATCGAGATTTTTGGCCATCAAACTAAATGCCATTTCTGAACATCTCCCTTTTATCTAAAACACCCCATTCCCACTCTGAAGTGTGGTGGTGATGTTGGTAGCACCGTGCTTTGGGGATGCTTCTCTGCAGCAGGCCCTGGAAGGCTTATATGGGGAAACCTGAAGGGAAACCTGATGCAGTCAACAAGAAACCTGCGTCTTGGGTGAAGATTTGTTTTGCAGGAAGACAACGGGCCCAAACATAAAGCCAAAACTACAAAGAAATTATGTGAATGTCCTGGGGCGGCCGTGTCAGAGTCCAGACGTCAAACCAACTTACGATTTGAGGCTGGACTTGACAAAAGCAGTTCACTCAATACCACCATGACACCTGAGCAGAAGAAAGGGGAAAATGACAGACAAAGAGAGACCTGTGGAAACTGACTCAAAACTGTCATGGCTGCCAAAGGGGCAGCTACTAAATACTGACTTGTAGCAGTGAATACTTATGCAATCAACCAGTTGTGTTTTATAATTATAATTAATTAACAGTAAAGAGTCCTTTTTTGTTGATCAATATTAAAAATCCAAAGCTAATCCACTCTGAGTCAGTGCAGTATTATAATAATAAAATGTAGGGGGTGAACACTTTTTCAAGTTGCTGTAAATATTTGATCAGGTTTAGTTTGTCACTGGCCTGTCTGGTTGTGAAATTCAAGTTTGGTGCAGGTGTTCAGAGTGGTGTGTTGTGCTGCATTCACTCTTACCAGCTGGACAGTCGGCATCGGGGTGGGGGGCTACACTGTGCACACTCCCACCTCTATAGATTAGAGAAACGTTTGCCAGCCTGACAGTTACAATGTTAGTAAACTGCTCAAAAAAATTAAAGGAACACTTTGAAAACGCATCAGATCTCAATGAGGAAATAAATTCTGCTGGCTATCTCTACTGATATGGACTGATATAATAATGTGTTAGGAACGAAAGGATGGCACATCATTTGATGGAAATGAAAATGATCAATCTACGGAGCTCCTGGACAGTCTGAGGTGTGACCTGGTGGAGTCGGATGGACCAAAATATAATGTCCCACCCAGAGGTGTTCTATCAGATTAAGCTCAGGCAAGCCAGTCAATGGTATCAATTCTTTCATCCTCCAGGAATTGCCTGCATATTCTCGCCACATGAGGCCAGGCATTATCATGCACCAGGAGGAACCCAGGAGCCACTGCACCAGCATAGGGTCTGACAATGGTTCCAAGGATTTCATCCCGATACCTATTGGCAGTCAAGGTGCTGTTGTCTAGCCTGTAGAGGTCTTTGCATCCCTCCGTGGGTATGCCTCCTCCCCAGATATACCATCACTGACCCACCACCAAACCATTCATGCTGAACAATGCTACAGGCAACATAATGTTCTCCACGGCTTCTCCAGATCCTTTCACGTCAGTCACATGTGCTCAGGGTGAACCTGCTCTCATCTGTGAAAAGCACAGGGTGCCAGTGGTGGACCTGCCAGTTCTGGTATTCTATGGCAAATGGCAATCGAGCTGCATGGTGCCGGGTGGGCAGTGAGCACAGAGCCCACTAGAGGACATCGAACCCTCAGGCCACCCTCATGAAGTCTTTTTCTGATTGTTTGGTCAGAGACATTCACACCAGTGGCCTGCCTGCTGGAGGACATTTTGTAGGCTCTGGCTGTGCTCATCCTGTTCCTCCTTACCCCAAAGAAGCAGATAACGGTGGGTCCTGCTGATGGGTTAAGGACCTTCTATGAGGGGCCTGTCCAGCTCTCCTGGAGTAACTGCCTGTCTCCTGGAATCTCCTCCATGCCCCTGAGACTGTGCTAGGAGACACAGAAAACCTTCTGGCAATGGGAGGCACGTATTGATGTGCCATCCTGGAGAAGCTGGACTACCTGTGCCACCTCTGTAAGGTCCAGGTATGGCCTCATGCTACCAGTAGTGACACGGACTGTAGCCAAATGCAAAACGAGTGACAAAACAGATGAGGAAGGAAAAATGTTAGTGGCCTCCCTCCACCTGTTAACCCATTCATTCCTGTTTTGGGGGTCGTCTCATTGTTGCCCCTCTAGTGCACCAAAGCAGCTGAAACTGATTAACAAGCCCCTCTGCTACTTAGCTGACCAGATCAATAGCCCAGAAGGTTCACTGACTTCATGCTATACTCTCATTAAAAAGGGTTCCTTTAATTTTTTTTGAGCAGTATATATTTCTACCTATAAAAAAAAAAATAATGTCAAATTGAACATCACGACACGAAACAAAAGGAAACATTTCCAAAGTCTAATATGTTATTGCCGACTTTCAGTAAAATCACAGAATGACTGCTAAAATGTTTTGATGTTACAAAGAAGGACTTTCAAGACTGTTGACAGGTTACGCTGCATAATGATGATAAAACTTTAGAGAAATTCTTACCTTACAAGCTGTAAAGGAGTTGCTCAAAAATCAAAATCAAATCGAGTCACATGTACAGTCTGTCAGCTTTTTAAAGAAAGAAATCAAAATCGCACTTAAGCTGACAGTGACGGTGCACTCGGTGATATTAACATGCACGTGCCCCACTTTAAAACTGCAATGATGGCTGCTTTCGTCTCTTTGTTCAATGGCACACGTCCCAGCTGCTTATTGTGACAATTACACAGATGTGAGCGGGCACTATTTTGATTCTTTCAATAACTTTTCTCGTCAAAGGTTACAGTCATATGAAAGAGTTTGGGAACCCCTCTCAGCCTGCATAATAATTGACTCTCCTTTCAACAAAAAACATAACAGTCGTATGTCTTTCATTTCCTAGGAACAACTGAGTACTGCGGTGTTTTCCGAACAAAGATTTTTAGTGATGCAGTATTTAGTTGTATGAAATGAAATAAAATGTGAAAAACTGGCGGTGCAAAAATGTGGGTCCCCTTGTCATTGTGCTGATTTGAATGCCTGTCACTGCTCAATGCTGATTACTTACAACACCAATTGGTTGGATGAGCTCATTAAGCCTTGAACTTCATAGACAGGAGTGTCCAATCATGGGTGGTAAAAGGTATTTAAGGAGGTCAATGACAAGTTGTGCTTCCTTCCCTTTGACTCTCCTCTGAAGAGTGACAGACAGCATGGGATCCTCAAAGCAACTCTCAAAAGATCTGAAAACAAAGATTGTTCAGTCTCATGGTTTAGGGGAAGGCTACAAAAAGTGATCTCAGAGGTTTAAACTGTCAGTTTCAACTGTAAGGAATGGAATCAGGAAATGGAAGGCCACAGGCACAGTTGCTGTTAAACCCAGAAGGTCTGGCAGGCCAAGAAAAATACAGGAGCGGCATATGTGTAGGATTGTGAGAATAGTTAGAGACAACCCACAGATCACCTCCAAAGACCTGCAAGAACATCTCACTGCAGATGGTGTATCTGGACATCGTTCTACAATTCAGCGTAATTTGAACATCTGTATGGCAGGGTGATGAGAAAGAAGCCCTTTCTGCACTCACGCCACAAACAGAGTCGCTTGTTGTATGCAAATGCTCATTTAGACAAGCCAGATTCATTTTGGAACAAAGTGCTTTGGACTGATGAGACAAAAATTGAGTTATTTGGCCATAACAAAAAGCACCTTGCATGGTGGAAGAAGAACACTGCTGTCCAAGAAAAACACCTGCTACCTACTGTCAAATTTGGTGGAGGTCCCATCATGCTGTGGGGCTGTGTGGCTAGTTCAGGGACTGGGGACCTTGTTAAAGTCGAGGGTCAGATGAATTCAGCCCAAAATCAACAAATTCTTCAGGATAATTTTCAAGCATCAGTCACAAAGTTGAAGTTACGCAGGGGTTGGATATTCCAACAAGACAATGAACTAAAACACAGTTCAAAATCTACAAAGGCATTCATGAAGAGGGAAAAGTACAATGTTCTGAAATGGCCGCCACAGGCCCCTGACTTGAATATCATTTAAAATCTATGGGATGATTTGAAGCAGGCTGTCCATGCTCAGCAGCCATCAAATTGAACTGAACTGGAGAGATTTTGTATGGAAGAATAGTCAGAAATACCTCCATCCAGAATCCAGACATTCATCAAAGGCTATAGGAGACGTCAAGAGGCTGTTAGATTTGCAAAAGGAGGCTCAACTAAGTATTGATGTCATATCTCTGTTGGGGTGCCCATATTTATGCACCTGTCTAATTTTGTTATAGATAGATAGATAGATAGATAGATAGATAGATAGATAGATAGATAGATACTTTATTAATCCCAAGGGGAAATTCACATAATCCAGCAGCAGAAAAAACAATATTAAATTAAAGAGTAACAAAAATGCATGTAAAAACAGACAATAATATTATTATTAATGTAATAATTATGATGCATATTGCATATTTTCTGTTAATCCAATAAACTTAATGTCACTGCTGAAATACTACTGTTTCCATAAGGCATGTCATATATTAAAAGGAAGTTGCTACTTTGAAATCTCAGCCAATGATAAACCAAAATCCAAAGAATTAAGAGGGGTTCCCAAACTTTTTCATATGACTGTATCTTTCCATTTTAATTCAGTTTATTGATAAATTGATAATGAAAAAAGAGGAAAAAAAACCCAAAAGATAGAGATGATGAGTTAGCAGTGCAGCGCCAGTGGCAGCTTCTCAAAACGCTTAAATAGATGACCTTCCAAAAGGAAGAAAATGAAAAAAACGTAACCTCCTCCACCACCATCTCACACGTATTCTAACCCTGTTGTCGACCCTTTCCCGGTGCATTCATGTCCTAGCAGAAAAGACCTATCCATTACCTTCGAGATCTAGGCAGGCAGCAGAGGATTTAAGACATAAATTGGTCCTGAATCTTACTCACTTCAAAAGAATGTGTCAGGTTATACTGTTTCGAAGTGCAAATTACTGTGGTTAACTGGCAAGTTTTTTTGAAACGGAGAGCAAATTAAGCTTCAGAAAGAAGGGATAATGCGTCTGTGATCAATTAACATATAGTGAGCGCAGCTTCTCGCTTCTGAACTCTGGCTGCTAAGGTGACGCGTGTTTTTCATTGAACTGTAATAATTTCCTGCTTCTGCTATTCAACTGAGCCGCCTGAATGGATGGATTTTGCCTGCAGACTCTCCCCAGGCAATGAGCAGACTAGTGAGTTCTGCTCACAGCAATCTTCGTCTTGCTTAGGGACATTTACTTCACAGGAAAGTCTATTTTTGCACCTTGTTGCTCCAGTGCATTTGTTTGGTTTTGTTTTCCTTTCCCCGATGCAAACTGAACAATTTACTTGTTTAGAAATGATTGGTATGCAGCAAAGAACAGAACGAAACGGTCTAATATCAACGTTGGATCCTGAAAAGTTCTGCTACAGTGTAAGAAGAAACCAGAGTGTAGTGCGTGAGATTTCTAGTGGTTCTACTTCAGCTTATCAGTGATAATCTTTTGATTTTTATCTTGAAGCAACTTTTCCTTCAGGCTGCCTTTGATAGATTGAGGACAGCATCCATTAATTTATGTTATGTCATTTTTCTAACCCGCTAAATCCAGACCAGGGTCATGAGGGGTACTGGAGCAAGTCTATCACTGAGCGAACACGTACACACATACTAATAAATAAATAATAACAATTATACAAAGCCACTATAACCTGGACACACACAGGCAGGACACAAGTTCAACACAACACTCTATTTACAGCTTAACGTGCACAAAACACCAACACACCAATATACGGTCCCTTCTATCGTTGCTGCCAGTCCATCCGCCTCCACTCCTCTTCCGGCTTTGTCTTCTTCCTCCCGACTCTTCTCCCTGAATGGAGTGAGGTGGCTCCTCTTATTCAGGTGGCTCATCAGTATTACCTAGAATCTCTCCCAGGTGCGTTGGAGGTCCTCTATAGGGCTCTGCAGCTTCCCCTGGTGGCCCCCATGGAACCCAACAGGGCTTCACCAAACTCCAGCTCCTGACATACCCTGCAGGAACCTATGGTGCCACAGCCACCCATTAGGGCTGCCCTCTAATGTCCCAGGGGAGGTATTGCTTCATCAATGCCCTCTCTCCTGGTCCTTCCACTCTGTTGGCATCCCGGCCAGGTATTGGCGAATTAGTTCTCCCACAGAGTCGTCGGCTTGATTTTACTGTATAATTTCTAGTATTTTATAATGTCAGTCATATAAGTCGAATGCAGAAAACTCATGCTATTGATCCAAGAGATTAACCACGGAGCACACTGCCTTTTTTTTCTATGTATTTTGCCTACGTGACCACACGGTAATACCTGCAGCGACATTTGCACTGTTTTGTGTTTTTTGTATCTCACACCCTCATACACCTTTATCGTAAGAGCATCCCTTATCTACGATGGAGCGTTCGATCAGAAGAAAATTTGAAGCTGGGTTTAAATTAAAAGTTGTTGAATTGGAGAAAGAGATTGGTAACTGAGCTGCTGCAACAAAATTCGATGTGTCTGAGAAACTGGTGTGAGATTGGAGGAGGCAAGAAGATGTAAAAAATAAAAAAATGTAAGTGTGACGACACGGGTTCGCTCCAGGCTCCCATCCAACTTAAGGGAGCTCTTAACCCAACCCCGTTGGTAATGTCACCGAGATGAGCTGACATAAGAGGACATTCTCAAATGAAGCCAGGGGATATTTCCAAAAGTGCATCATAGTTTCAATAAATAATCCATAAAAGCAAGTGGTCAATGGGGATAAAAACAATAAATAAATCCTTTCAAATCCGAGGTTAAAAATGCAGTCTCACTCTTCACGATCCTAGCACACCTCCTTCTCTAGTTCTTCCCAGCTCACCTATTTCTCCCGCAGCCGGCGGAGACCCCAACAGCAACCAGCTCCATTCGGCCGACCACCATCTTGGCTTCCATACGGACATCACTGCCAGACCGTCCAAGGTCAGCTCTCCTCACTTCATCTTTCGCACAGTAGTCGCTCCTCAGATCTCTCGGGAAGACACCTGCCTTGCTCAACCCACTCCAACAGAACTTTCAGTGGGGCAAACTAGCCCCAAGAGCACCACAATCAAACGCTCCTTTGCGGGGCCCCAGCTCTTGCTGTCTCCACCTTCCAGGTGTCCAGATCGTAACTGTTAAGACTGCCTTTCACTTTCTTTCACCTCTTTCCTTTTCTTCTCTTCGATTGATCTATCCACCCCGGTTTCTCGATTTATCTCTCCCCCTTCCTTTGTGCCGACCTGTATATATACCCATCCGCCCATGCCTCCATAGGCGCAGCACCTTAATCACACACCGCAGGATGCCAATAAAGCAATCGGAAACATTCGCACCCACACGTGCAGTTGCGACTCGCTCCAACTACCTCATTAACTCCCCGCGGTCGTGCAATCGCGCCTACGGAGAATGACACGGCTATACGGATTAAAAGCCACGGACCCGCTATACCACAGTAAGTGTCGCATTTTTGAACGGGCGCATAAGTCGGGGTTTGATTTTATGATCGATTTTTTGGGTTTCAAGACCCGACTTATACGCGAGTATATACAGTCCAAAATAAAACTCTCTTGGTAGGTGACTCGAGGGAAGTGATGTCATTGGAGCGGGACAGGAAGTGACACTCTTGGGGCCGGGACAAGCAGAATTTCCCATGCATGGTCTGTCCAGAAAAAAGAGCGAGATTCAGTGCAACCCACCACCCATCGGCCTGGCATGGAATTGGCGTTTTCTGGCCCATTGACTCCCAAAATGCAAGTGTGTGACAGTTGATAACTTGTATATCAAATTTGTTTTGCCGTTAGGGGCAATTATTAGACTTGTAAAAAAGAAAAACATATAAGTTGGAATAAACCCTCTGAAGGTAAATTTCAAAGAGTTACAGTAATTATTCAGAAAGCGAGGCTGCACAGAATGTTTCTCTGTTTAAGGACAGAACATTTCACAAACTCCCCAATGCTTTTAAAAGAGGGGAGTTTTGAAGTTTCAACAATGTCTACAAGTGTTCTCCATTTGAGGCCTTTGCTGACAAATTTTCTCCCGGAACACACATGGCAAATGGCGCTCTCAGTCCACTGGCAGTTGAGTTGTTTCATGTAGACAGGCAGACACGATAACAAATAGGTGCTTTTGCGTTTATTGTGAGCCCACCTAATACGTCATATACTGTATGAAAGTCTGAGGGCATTAACCCAAATGTTTTTGTCGTATTTTACCATTTTTGTATTTGATGTTATGGCTATTTGAGCAGTAAAGTACTCTGGGTGTACTGTCCCCCAAAAATGTGCCCCTTCCATTACAAAGTAAATCTCAGTAACGGCGCCTTTTAAAAGGCTGACAGAAACAATCATTGGAACGCAAAGCAGTGAGCAGAGCTGAAAAGGCGCAGTACACCACAGGGCAGCTGTCTAGCCCGGCCGAATACTCAGCGCACTTGTACTTTCTTCAAGAATAGCCTTTTAAAGATGCCATGTACATATTAACAATTAAATGTACACAAAGCATTGACAATGGCGAATTTGACAGACTGCAGGTTGGCTGCTTCCCATCACAGTCTCCCAGGCAGAGTGGAACAAAGCCGTGTGGCCCATCTGTATTACACACAGAACATCTCTTATTTTCGAGATCTCTTTGTTTCTCCGCACACCCCAGGAACCTCTTCAGCAAACAAAAACTCCCAGCTCTAAAGGCGCTGAACCATGACATTAATATGATAATTAATTCTGGATTACCCTGACAGACATGACAAATTTCTATTGATACAGCTTGTTGGGTTGTTCAGACAGGATATGTCGCAACTGCAGTATTGACTATCGAAATTTTACAAAGAACTGTCACCGCTGAGGTCTTTCAGCAATGGATCAAAGATAATAAGGTCCTCCTCGAGCACTGAGAACACAGACATCAATTCCAATATACAGTGGATTCAGGAAGTCTTCAGGACCCCTTTACTTTCTGCACACTTTATTGTGTTGTCGATTTCACTTTAAACGGACTAGTTTGACATTTTTGCCTCACGAACCCATAATGACAACGTGAGAAAATGTTTTCAGAAAGTTTTGTAAATGTATTAAAAATCAAAAATTGATGAAATAGGCAGTTTCTTTGCAGCCTTTGTCTATTTTTGCAAAGTGTTGATCGAGCTGCCCTGTGGGATATCCTGAGGGTTTGTGGGATCCCCTTGAGGTTGCTGGATATCACGGCTGGCTTGTATACTGGTCCTTTGCAGAGTAGAGGCAGGACCTCTGTGTTTTCCCAGTTGATTCTGGGGTTTGTCAGGGATGTGTTCTGCTCCTACTCTGTTCAATGCTTGTATGGACTGGGTGTTGGGCAGGGTTGTGGGGTCCAGTGGCTGTGGGGCATCTGTTGGGGAAGAAAAATTCATGGATCTTGACTTTGTTGACGATGCTGTGATCTTCGTGGAGTCAATGGAGGCTCTGATCAGGGCGCTCGAGAGACTGAGTGAGAAGTCGGAGTGCCTGGGCTTGCAAGTGTCCTGATAAAAACCAAAGATCCTTTAATGACCTCTTGGGCACGGCTATTAGCAGTGTGTCTGTCTCCGGAGAGAGTGTCCACCTCGTCGAGAAGTTTAATTACCTTTGCAATGACAATCATGTCCCTGGTGACTCGTCCTATAAAGTCAGTAGACTGATTGGGAGAGCATGGGGGGGTCATGAGGTCACTGGAAAGGGGTGTGTGACGCTCCTGATATCTATGCAAAAGGACCAAGGTCCAAGTTATTAGAATCCTGGTGCTTCCTGTCTTGCTATATGGTTGTGAGACATGGACGCTATCCAGTGACCTGAGTCAAAGACTGGACTCCTTCAGTACTGTGTCTCTTTGGAAAATCCTTGGTTACCGTTGGTTTGACTTTGTGTTGCTCATGGAGTCCCGAATGAGGCACATTACCTGCATTGTGAGGGAGCGTCAGTTACGGCACTACGGCCATGTGGTGCGTTTCCCTGAGGGTGATCCGGCTCGTAAGATCCTCATTGTTGGGGACCTGAGTGGCTGGACCAGGCCAAGGGGTCGCCCACATAACACCTGGCTGCGGCAGATAGAGGGTCATTTCCTGAGGGTGGGACTGGAATGTGTGTCTGCCTGGGGGGTTGCAAACCGGGATCCTGAGTTGTTTCGTCGCGTGGTGGGTGAAGCAACACAGTGTACCAGTGCATGCTACCCAACTTGACTTGACTTGATGAAATTCATAGAAGCATTCAGTCCCTTAACTCAGTACTCAACAATTATAGCTTTGAGTCTTCTTGGGTAAGTCTCTACAAGCTTTGCACATCATGATTTGGACAAATTATCCATTTATTTCTCTTATTATCATTTTTATCATGGCTCCACAATCCATACTAACTCCTACCTGATCAGGACACTGTGTAGTCCTTGCATTGATGGATTGAAGGCCAGATGTCCACATGACCATCATCATCATCTTATTCTTCCAAGTGAAGCCTGTAAACCATGAGGACTGATTGAAATCATTTATATTAGGTAGAATGTCTAGAGGGGGCTGGGTGGTCTCAAGGCCTTGGAACCCCTGCAGATTTTTTTTTCTCCATCCCTCTGGAGTTTTTGTGTTTTGTTTTGTTTTTCTCTGTCCTCCCGACCATCAGACCTTACTTTGCTATTTAGTATTGCCTAATCTTATTTGTATATTTTTCTTTTTCTTTCTTCATCTTGTAAACCACATTTGTATTTGAAAACGTGCTCTAGAAATAAATGTTGTTGTTGTTATTCCAGGCAGATCTTCTCAAGCTCTAGACTGGAAGGCATTCATCTTTAAACTGCCATTTTCAGGTCCTTCCCTAGATGGGGTTTAACTCTGGACCTTGGCTAGGCCACTGAAGGGCACTTGTCCCAAAGCCACTCCAGTGTTGTCGTGGCTGTATGCCTCTGGTCATAGTTGTGCTGAAAGATGAACTGTCGCTCCAGTCTGAGGTGGCGTGAATTTTGGAGCAGATTTTCTCTTCTGTATTTGGCTGCATTAATTCTTCCCTAAATTCTGACCAATCTACCTGTCCCTGTCACTGAAAAACACCCCTATAGCATAATGATGCCACTACCACGATTCACTGTAGATAGATAGATAGATAGATAGATAGATAGATAGATAGATAGATAGATAGATAGATAGATAGATAGATAGATAGATAGATAGATAGATACTTTATTAATCCCAAGAGGAAATTCACATACTCCAGCAGCAGCATACTGATAAAAAACAATATTAAATTAGAGTAAAAATTTTGTATAATGTTAATGTTTATCTAGAACCAGCCCCCTCCCCTCGGATGGATGTTAAGAGTCACATAGCGTGGATGAGGAACGATCTCCTCAGTCTGTCAGTGGAGCAGGACGGTGACAGCAGTCTGTCGCTGAAGCTGCTCCTCTGTCTGGAGATGATCCTGTTCAATGGATGCAGTGGATTCTCCATGATTGACAGGAGTCTGCTCAGCGCCCGTCGCTCTGCCACAGATGTCAAACTGTCCAGCTCCATGACTACAATAGAGCCTGCCTTCCTCACCAGTTTGTCCAGGCATGAGGCGTCCCTCTTCTTTATGCTGCCTTCCCAGCACACCACCGCATAGAAGAGGGTGCTCACCACAACCATCTGATAGAACATCTGAAGCATCTTAGCATCTTATTGCAGATGTTGAAAGATGCCAGTCTTCTATGGAAGTATAGTCGGCTCTGTCCTCTCTCGCACAGAGCATCAGTAATGGCAGACAAGTCCAATTTATCATCCAGCTGCACTCCCAGGTATTTATAGGTCTGTACCTTCTGCACACAGTCACCTCTGATGATCACGGGGTCCAGGAGGGGCCTGGGTCTCCTAAAATCCACCACCAGCTCCTTGGTTTTGCTGGTGTTCAGGTGTGAGTGGTTATGTAGGGATGGTATTGAGCACAAACTTATCTGTAAAGTCTGCTCTATCACACTGGACGCATTGGAAGCTGTTGTGGAAAAGAGGATGGGGGCAAAATTGGATGTCATCTTAAAAAATCCCCTCCAGCCACTCCAGGATGCGCTCTCTTGGAGCGCTTATTCACTCAGGTGGCACAATGGTAGCGCTGTTGCCCCACAGTAAGGACATAATGGGTTTGCACCCCAAGGTCCTCCCTGCATTGAGCGCAAAGCACTATGGTAGTGAAAAAAGTGCAACCGTGTTTCCCCTAAAATGACACCTACTCCGAAAATAAGCCCTAGCATGATTTTCAGGCAGCTTTATAACATAAGCCCTACCCCAAAAATAAGCCCTAAGGCCAGGTTTATACTTCACATGATGTGACGCGTGTGCCCGAAACATCCATCTCTGAAAAGGATGTTTAATGATTACATCCATCAATTTGGGGATGCACCCATTTCAGCAAGCATCGGCGCAAGACAGAAACAAAATCCCTGGACGGGGCATCAGCTCATCGCAAGGTGGACACAAACAAACACGTGCACTGGAGTCATTTTAGTGTCACCAAATCCCCAAACCTTCATGTGTTTGGTTGAAAAACTGAGCCCACTGTGGAAACCCACCAAGAAAACAAGCAAACTCCAGGCAGGGATCACAAGGGACGTGACTTCCTGCGAGACAGCAGCGCTACAGCTCTGCCACCGTGCCACCCCATATGTGTAACTATTAACAATATTCATTATTTTAACAAAGTTAATGATTTTTCTGTAAAAAGTAACATACATATTTTAATGCATTTCATCATGAAAGTGATATCAAGTATAAATCTAACAATTCTAACTGTGCAGAGAGCTGGATATTATAAATAGCAAAATACCCGCGCTTCGCAGCGGAGAAGTAGTGTGTTAAAGAAGCAATGAAAAAGAAAAGGAAACATTTTGAAAATAACGTAACATGATTGTCAATGTAATTGTTTTGTCACTGTTGTGAGTGATGAGTGTTGTTGTCATATATATATATATATATATATATATATATATATATTTACACACACACATAAACATATATATATACATATCTATACATATACACATATATACATACATATATATATATCTACATATATACACATACATATACACACACATATACATACATACACACACAAATACATATATATATATATACATACACACACACATATATAAACATATATATACATATACATACATATCTACATATATACACACACAGCTATTTCGTATCAGTGCAATACGCTGCTTGTTAAAACGGATGACTCCGCTCTTACGTGCAAGTCTGCGTGGATATTATGAACTATCAGATTTGTTCAAGTTCTATTTAAATTTTAAATAGAAGGAATTTTTATTTAGTCGACAGAAATATCTTTGGTAGGAATGGTAAAACAGACAGGAATATTATTTGTGAATAAATCAACTCAAACCTTAAACAACTTATAATATTTTGCTCTCCTTAAAAGTATATCCTGTCTAAATTATACAAGTTAGAAATAAAGTAAACGTTAAAAGAACAAACATTCAAATTTCTTTACTTTTATGTAATTTTATATAAAAATAAACTTAGATTTTAAATATCCCAAAAGATTTTGCTCTCCATAAAAATATATCCTGTCAAAATTATACAAATTCAAATATGAACATGCTGCATAACAAAACCTGGAAATATAAATAAAATGTGTTCCTTTCAGCAATAACAAATCAAATCATTCAGTTGTCTTTGCTCATATGTCATTTTAGAGCTGGACGCCTGGCATCTTTTTGGCACAGGTTCGTTTCTGTTTGGTGTGAGGTTCTGTGTTGTGGAGATTCTCAGGATGGATTGCAGGTGCTCATCAGTGAGGCGACTCCTGTGTGCTGTTTTGTTAGTCTTTATCACTGAGAAGAGCTTCTCACACAGATATGTGCTACCAAACATGCACAAGGTTCGAGCCGCATGTAGACGGACTTTTTGTTCTTCAAAGTCACCAAAGCGCCGTGCAAACTCAGTGCGCGCTCAGTTTATCAGCAAAGTGCGTGTTTGGGAACACCGTAGTGACGACTTGGTTTAACATTACTTGGCAACAGGGAAAGTGGGGCAAGGTGCACTGGTGCATTTGTGTCTCCCATAAAAGCAGCTTCACTTGAAATCACTTTGTGATTGTGCACGGTTAAAACGTCCGCTGAAGTGTCAGATTCTTATTTAATTATTCTGCTTTCTGTATCTTCTGCATTGCATTCAGGTTACCCTGATGTTTTGTCTCATAGTGCCGTCTTAGATTAAATTCTGTAATTACAGCCACATTAGCTCCACAAATGAGACACACGGGTTCAGTAAACATATACTCAGCCTCCCATCGGTTTTAAAGGCTCTATTTTCAGAATCAACTTTTCTCTTCAGCATCGTGTGAGCTAGCTTCGCAATAACTTGCAGCATCATAATGTAGACTTGATTAACGCGGTAAGTGTTGGCAAGGCAGCTGAAGCGCTGCATTATGGGATCTGTAGTTTATTGTGTTACCAGCGCTTCATATACCGGGCTTTAATAACAATAATACAGTATATAAAATGATCTGCGGGCGGATATAATTACGCCGGGCGGATGTGGCCCGCGCCCTTGAGTTTGACACATATGGACTAAATAGAACTTGAAAAGATATATTTTTCAAATGTGATCGCGCAATTCAGATAGAGTTGGCGCACTACAGCCTGCATGCCTCAATAAGTCATCCTCCCTCGCTCTTACTTTTTTACCGTTCATCTAATGAATACACTGAGTATGGCTTTACCAAAACAATCATTGATGGCGAATAAAGTATCCATTATTCGAGTATGTAGATCGGGTTATATATATATACATATATATATACCAGCGTATCGAGAAGTAGTGTGTTAAAAAGCTAGAAAAGAAAAGGGAACATTTTAAAAATAGCGTAACATGACTGTCAATATACAGTATTTGTTTTGTGAGTGTTACTGAGTGTTGCTGTCATCAAGGATTTGATTATCATTATTTCTTTCAATCAGGTTCGTATTTGTAGGATGTGTTGTGTTCAAGTTACATTCCGTGTTTGTCAATCGTTGTAAAGATGACAGGTTTCATTCATCGATTCGTTTCTTACTGCATCAATAAACAGCTCGTCTTCTTCTTTATCTGAGACCTGACACACTGCATGCACGGGTTTTTACACTGTCTTCCTTTAGCGGGACATTGACTTTTTCCAACGTGTGCTTTGTTTCGCAGTAGTTGGATTTATGAATATGCTTATCAGGCGCTTCATATTTTTGCTGCCTTTTCAATTGTGTAATTCGGTTTTGTTCAGCTCTTTGGAACTGTTGCTTTTATCTGTGCACTCGTCAGTTCCGTGAGCCACTTGGTGTACATGCATCGAAGGTTCCCAGCTGTGCTGGTGCCATCTCGTGCTATGTCCATGGCTGTATTTAATGTTACCTTAGTCCTGGCACTTAAAACTTTCTCTCGCAGTTTCGCTGAGTTTGTGTCAAACACCACCCTGACCATCTCATCTTCCTATCCATAAGCACAGTCCTTAACCCGTGAATATTTAGTGGGAGTTTGCTATTGGATTGCCGCTGACGGACGGCCTTATATGGGCAGGCACTAAATTACAAACGCCAGCGGCAGCCTGTCTATGAACTTAATTTAAAGTGTAGGTTTACATCGTGCTTTGTTTCCGAAGTAGCAGAACTCATGAATATGGTTGTATATGTCACTCGCTCGCTTCTTATTGTTTCGCTGCCTTCTCAATTATATAATGCATGTTTTCTTCAGCACTTTTTTGAGGTCTTCCTGGTTTTCTATGTACTGCGTGATTACGTGGGAGGCGTGATGATGTCACACGAAACTCCGCCCCCATGGCGTTGAAGCTCATCTCCATTACAGTAAATGGAGAAAAACAGCTTCCAGTTATGACCATTACGCGTAGAATTTCGATATAAAACCTGCCCAACTTTTGTAAGGAAGCTGTAAGGAATGAACCTGCCAAATTTCAGCCTTCCACCCACACGGGAAGTTGGAGAATTAGTGATGAGTCAGTGAGTGAGTGAGTGAGTGAGTGAGTGAGTGAGTGAGTGAGGGCTTTGCCTTTTATTAGTATAGATATAGGGAAAGTATTGTAATCATTCAAAGATTCAATGTCGAGATTTTGATGAATCTCGATGTTTTAAACCTCCCTGGCTTTCTCATATACAAAATACAGGGAAAGTATTGTAATCGCTCAAAGATTCGATGTCGATATCTTGATGAATCTTGACGTTTTAAACCTCTCTGACTTTCTCGTATATGAAGTATAGAGCAAGTATTGAAATCCTTCAAAAATTCCATTTCGAGATTTTGATGAATCTTGATGTTTTAGACCTCCCTAAGTCCGAAAATACCACTTTTTGAATTATGTCTGTGTGTCTGTCTTTGTGTGTGTGTGTGTGTGTTTGTAAACAAGATAACTTGAGTACACTTTCACTTAGGTCAACCAGATTTTTCATACAAGTATTAGGTATAAAACATAGATTTCTATCAACTTTTGGGGCTATTTCCATTAACTGGAAGTGGTACTAAATGGGGGACCGGAGGGTGTGTTCCAACTATAGAGGGATCACACTCCTCAGCCTCCCTGGAAAAGTCTATTCGGGGGTTCTGGAGAGGAGGGTCCGTCGGATAGTGAACCTCGGATTCAGGAGGAACAGTGTGGTTTTCGTCCTGGTCGCGAACAGTGGACCAGCTCTTCACCCTTAGCAGAGTCCTGGAGGGTGCATGGGAGTTTGCCCGACCGGTCTACATGTGTTTTGTGGACTTGGAAAAGGCATTCGACCGTGTCCCTCGGGGAATCCTGTGGGGTGCTCGGGAGTATGGGGTACGGACCCCTGATAAGAGCTGTTAGGTCTCTGTACAACCGGTGTCAGAGCTTGGTCCGCATTGCCGGCAGTAAGTCGAGCCCGTTTCCAGTGAGAGTTGGACTCCGCCAGGGCTGCCCTTTGTCACCGATTCTGTTCATAACTTTTATGGACAGAATTTCTAGGCGCAGCCAGGGTGTTGAAGGGGTCCAGTTTGGTGGACTCAGGATTGGGTCACTGCTTTTTGCAGATGATGTTGTCCTGTTTGCTTCATCAGGCCGTGTGATCTTCAGCTCTCTCTGGATCGGTTCGCAGCTGAGTGTGAAGCGGCTGGGATGAGAATCAGCACCTCCAAATCTGAGAGCATGGTCCTCAGCCAGAAAATGGTGGAGTGCCCTCTCAGGGTTGGAGGAGAGATCCTGACCCAAGTGGAGGAGTTCAAGTATCTCGGGGTCTTGTTCAAAAGTGAGGGAACAATGGAGCGTGAGATCGACAGGCAGATCGGTGCGGCATCCGCAGTGATGCAGGCTCTGCATCGGTCTGTCGTGGTGAAAAAGGAGCTGAGCCATAAGGCAAAGCTCTCAATTTACCAGTCGATCTACGCTCCTACCCTCACCTATGGTCATGAGCTATGGGTAGTGACCGAAAGAACAAGATTGCGAATACAAGCGGCTGAAATGAGTTTCCTCCGCAGGGTGTCTGGGCTTTCCCTTAAAGATAGGGTGAGAAGTTCAGTCATCCGGGAGGAACTCAGAGTAGAGCCGCTGCTCCTCCGCATCGAGAGGAGTCAGATGAGGTGGCTCGGGCATCTGATCAGGATGCCTCCTGGAAGCCTCCCTGGTGAGGTGTTCCGGGCACGTCCAACCGGGAGGAGGCCCCGGGGAAGACCCAGGACACGCTGGAGGGATTATGTCTCCCGGCTGGCCTGGGAACGCTTGGGATTCTCCCGGAAGAGCTGGAAGAAGTGGCGGGAGAGGGAAGTCTGGGCCTCTCTGCTTAAGCTGCTACCCCCGCGACCCGACCTCGGATAAGCGGAAGAGGATGGATGGATGGATGGATGGAAGTGGTACTTTACCTTTTATTCATGCAGCTGTAGAGATTTATTCAACTTTACTTTTATAATAATTGTTCAATATACTATTAATTTGATTTGATTTGTTGTTGATGCTTCTTTAATGTACACAATATAAAAATATAATGATTGTCTTGTGGTTTACTCCTCAATATATCCATCCCCATATCTGAGTGTACGAGAAAGTCAAGGGGAGACCACTCTCAATTTTTTAAAACATGTTTTCCCTTTGTCATTATGGATTACTGAGTGGTTTTTGGTTTAATTATTCCTCTCAAACTTGCAGGACCATTTCATTTTAAGAGTTATGGGGACTTCAGTGTGGAGTGCAAGGCAGAGACCAACCTTAGGTGGATTTCCAATAAATCATACTGTG
This sequence comes from Polypterus senegalus, assembly GCF_016835505.1. Classification (NCBI taxonomy): domain Eukaryota; kingdom Metazoa; phylum Chordata; class Cladistia; order Polypteriformes; family Polypteridae; genus Polypterus; species Polypterus senegalus. The sequence goes on from NC_053168.1 coordinate 15,239,179, forward strand.
AACTTATTTATACAAAGGGCATTTAAATTGACCAATGACACTTATTTACAAATTGAGCAATGTAGAAAGAGGTGCAATGTGATCGTGGAGGTCTGAAGAGAGTTCCTTGGACATCATGGCTTGGTTTTTGTATGAATTGTGAGATCTTCTATACAGAGGTACAAAGTAGATGTGAGCTTTTCAAAATGGTATCTAAGCCATTCAGTTTGGCACAGGTAGACTCCAATCAAGTCCTAGACACATTTCAAGAAGGATTAAAGCAAAGAGGATGCACCTGAGCATAGTCTGAATGTCACAGTAATGGGTCAGAATATGAACAGGTGGTTTCAGCTTTTGATTTTTAATAAATTTTCAAACTTTTATGTAAACATGTTTTAATTTTGATTGTAGACTGATGGGCAGAAATAGCCACATGATCAATTTAAAATGCAATCTTCAACACAAAAATGTTTGCAGAAAGTGAAGGGGACACAATACTTTCTGAACCCACTTTAACAGAATGTTAGCAAGTGGCACTTAGATTAGATGAGACTAGATTAGATTAGGGTGGCGCAGTGGGTAGCACTGCTGCCTCGCAGTAAGGAGTTCTGGGATCGTTTCCAGGGTCCTCCCTGTGTGGAGTTTGCATGTTCTCCCCGTGTCTGCGTGGGTTTCTTCCCAAAATGCCAAAGACATGCAGGTTAGGTGCATTGGCGACCCTAAATTGTCTCTAGTGTGTGCTTGTTGTGTGGGTGTGTGTGTGCCCTGTGGTGGGCTGGAACCCTGCCCGGGGTTTGTTTCCTGCCTTGCACCTTGTGTTGGCTGGGATTGGCTCCAGCGGACCCCCATGACCCAGTGGTTGGGATATAGCAGGTTGGATAATGGATGGATGGATATATTGCACAAATGGACTCAAATGAAGGTAACTGTACGGCAGACTAGGGGATGGCAGGGTGCACTGATCCTTTCTCTTTTTCATCTGCAGACCGACCACAGGAAATTTTGCCTGGATTCAATAATATCACTTCCGGTTCTAGAGCCGATGACATCACTTCCGGTTCCTGCTCCAGTGACATCATATCCCCTGCCTGACTGCCATGTTTGCCTGTCTGTTCGCTCTTGTTCTGGACTGAAGTCTGCCCGGGGTTTGTTTCCTGCCTTGCACCCTGTGTTGGCTGGGATTGGCTCCAGCAGACCCCTGTGACCCTGTAGTTAGGATATAGCAGGATGGATGGATAGATTAGATTAGATAAACCTTATTAAAAATTCAAATGCATACAGCAGCAGAAACAATAAAAACAAGTATGCCAACACACAGAACAGATAATATAGCCAATCAATCAATCAATTAATTAACCAATCAACCATTCGATAAATTAATAAATAAACTTAACAAGTACCTCAGATGGAAGCACTGAATTGCCTGAGAGCAATTGGCCCAAAAGACCCCCAGAGGTTCTTCTTAGTTCACATGGTGCAATAATAATAATAATAATAACAATAGTAACAACAGCAGTAATAATAATAATAATAATACATTTTATTTAAATAGCACCTTTCCCATGTGCAAGGCACTTCACAGAGTCTCTGAAAGAACAGCAGGTTTGCCAGTTACATAAGATACATAAATGTTTTACTAAATATTAGTGCATAATCTAGGGGAGGTCCCTATAACCCCCATAAGTTGAATTGAATTGGTATATTCTAACTATTTCTAACTTCCCTGGCTAAACATTATCCTCCGTTAGTGATCAGCCTTGCCATTTGTAAGGTGTAGAGGGCACATGGTTTTAAACCGGGCCTTTCGTGCCTTGTGTACCTTGTGTGCGTGTTTTGTTTGCCAAATAAGACGAAGCACTTAACTGAAAGTGCTGCGCCGTACATCTAAAGCGTACAGAAGTATAGGAACAACTAAAGTTTTACAAGAAAACCTAAGTTTAGAGAAGAAACATTTTTTCTTTTTTTTTTTTTTTTGCCTTTTATTCTATGTGTGTAACAACTTTTTTCTTTATTCTTGTGTGGATTGTTGGCTTTGAATTTTCACTAAATATTTTAAAATTAACTTTTGGAGAGATTTCTTTCGGCATGCGATTTACCCGTGCTTATAATAATAAGCTTTATTTATGTAGCACCTTTCATACACTCAAGGACACTTTACACTTTAATAAATACATTAACAAAACTATAGAAATCACATACAAGAAAATTAATAATACTCATTGAAAAGATGTGTTTTTAACAGGAGTTTGAAATTAATAATAGATTTTTCCTTTGCGAAGGCTGAGAGGAAAACCATTCCAAATTTTAGGGGCTATAACAAGCTCTGCCACCCATAGTTACTAACCTGTATTTAGGTACAGTGACGAAGTTAGCGTCCGATGATCTTAATGCACGGGCAGGAGTGTAAGGAAGCAGCAGCTCAGACAGATAATGAGGGGCTAAACCATGAAGGGCTTTAAAGGTGAGAAAAATAATTTTATATTTGATTCTTGAAGAACTAATAACCAATGCAAATCATAGAGGACAGGAGTGATGTGAACAGATTTTGTAGTGTGTGCAAGTAAACAAGCAGCAGAATTCTGAACATATTGTAATCCATTGGGGCAGCACAGTGGTGCAGTGGTGGCGCTGCTGCCTCATAGTAAGGAGACCCGGGTTCGTTTCCCGGGTCCTCCCTGCGTGGAGTTTGCATATTCACCCCTTGTCAGCGTGGGTTTCCTCCCACAGTCCAAAGACATGCAGGTTAGGTACATTGGCAATTCTAAATTATCCTGTGGGGGTGTGTGTGTGCGCACCCTGTGGTGGGATGGCAACCTGCCTGGGGCTTGTTTCCTGTCTTGCACCCTGATTGGCTCCAGCAGACCCCCGTGACCCTGTAGTTAGGATATAGCGGGTTGGATAATGGATGGATGGATGTAATCTATTGATATACTTAGTCGGTAGGCCATAAAACAATGCATTGCACTGCATAAACTCGCCTTACACTCCTGCGGCTACAGCAGGGTATATGTAACATTGGAAACAAATATTTTCTGCATAGAACACTACAACAAATAAATACAAGATAAACGAAGCATTAATTACAAAAAAAGAAAATTAACAACAACAACAACATGTATTTATATAGCACATTTTCATACAAAAAGTAGATCAAAGTGCTTTACATAATGAAGAATAGAAAAATAAAAGACACAGAAAGAAAAGAAAATAAGTAAACATTAATTAACACAGAATAAGAGTAAGGTCCAATGGCCAGGGTGGACAGAAAAAAAAAAAACTCCAGGCGGCTGGAGAAAAAAATAAAATCTGTAGGGATTCCAGACCATGAGACCGCCCAGTCCCCTCTGGGCATTCTACCTAACATAAGTCAAACAGTCCTCTTTGTATTTAGGGTTTTCATGGAAGGACTTGATGATGATGGTCACGTAGACTTCTGGCTTTCAGTCCATCAATGTTGGTGCATCATGAAGCTTTGAGTAGGTGGAGGTGGCGCAGGCCGCCACCACAAAGAAACCGGAAAAAGAAACAGAAGAGAGAGTTGGGGTCAGTACGGATTTTAGAGCCACCATGAATAGTTATTATGATGAATTGAACATACAGAGTATCAGGATTAAGTTAAAGTGAAGTTATGAGAAGGCCATGTTAAAGTAATGTGTTTTCAGCAGTGTTTTAAACTGCTCTACTGTATTAGCCTGGCGAATTCCTATTGGCAGGCTATTCCAGATTTTAGGTGCATAACAGCAGAAGGCCCCGCCTCACCACTTCTTTTAAGTTTTGTTCTTGGAATTCTAAGCAGACACTCATTTGAGGATCTGAGGTTACGATTTGGAATATAAGATGTCAGACATTCCGATATATACAATGGGGCGAGATTATTTAAGGCTTTATAAACCATAAGCAGAATTTTAAAGTCAATCCTGAATGACACAGGTAACCAGTGTAGTGACATCAAAACTGGAGAAATGTGTTCGGATTTTCTTTTCCTAGTTAGGATTCTAGCAGCTGCATTCTGCACTCGTTGCAAACGATTTATGTCTTTTTTGGGTAGTCCTGAGAGGAGTGCGTTACAGTAATCTAGTCGACTGAAAACAAATGCGTGAACTAATTTCTCAGCATCTTTCAGTGATATAAGAGGTCTAACTTTACTTTTGTTTTTTAAGTGAAAAAATGCTGTCCTAGTGATCTGATTAATATGCAATTTAAAATTCAGATTACAGTCAACAGTTACCCCTAAGCTTTTTACCTCCATCTTGACTTTTAATCCTAATGTATCCAGTTTATTTCTAATAGCCTCATTGTATCCATTATTGCCAATTACTAAGATTTCAGTTTTCTCTTTATTTAACTTGAGAAAGTTACTATTCATCCATTCTGTGATACAAGTCAGACATTCTGTTAGTGAATCAAGAGAGTCGGGGTCATCAGGTGCTATTGATAAGTACAGCTGTGTGTCATCAGCATAGCTGTGGTAGCTCGCGTTGTGCCCTGAGACAATCTGACCTAACGGAAGCATGTAGATTGAGAAGAGCAGCGGACCAGGATAGAGCCTTGTGGAACACCATATCGGATATCATGTGTCTTTGAGATTTGATTACCACAACTAACAAAGAATTTTCTCCCTGTCAGGTAGGATTCAAACCAATTTAAGACTGTGCCAGAGAGGCCCACCCATTGACTAAGGCGATTTCTAAGAATATTATGATCAATGGTGTCAAATGCAGCACTCAGATCTAAGAGGATGAGAACAGATTAATGGCCTCTGTCTGCATTCACTCACAAATCATTTACTACTTTAACGAGTGCAGTTTCTGTGCTGTGATTTGTTCTAAAACCCAACTGAAATTTATCAAGAATAGCAGGTTTATTGAGGTGGTCATTTAACTGCATAATGGCTGCCTTCTCCAGAACTTTACTTAAGAAGGGCAGGTTAGAGATGGGTCTAAAATTTTCAAAGGCAGAGGGGTCAAGATTATGTTTCTTGAGCAGGGGTTTAACTACAGCAGTCTTAAGACAGTCTGGGAAGACCCCCATATCTAATGACGAATTTGCTATGTCAAGAACAACAAGAGTAAAACACTAAATGCAGAACCAAGAGAAAAGCCTGAACAGATAACATCATTTCAGATATGAGCCTGTGGATAAAAGTGCACCAGCAGAGCACCTCCTGGAGGAGATTTTTCTTGCTGGCATCCATCACTTAAGCTAAGCATGTTTAACATTTTTGACAATGCGACATGAGGCTCTGTACAAACTGCACTTTGATTTCTGAATTAACCCTGTGATGAACTGGCGCCCTGTCCAGGATTTATTCGTGCCTTGCATCCTATGCTAGCTGGGAGAGGCTCTGCCCTCACTAAAAAACCCTAACCCTGACCCTGACCCTGGTCTGGGTTAAGCAGGTTACAAAATGCCATGATATGACATCTCTGAATTAATAACCTGGATAAGTGTAAGCGTTTTCTGTTTCAGAATTAGTAATACAAAAAAAAAAAAAATAATAAAAAGTTTGGTGTTGTAACCAAAATCACACATTTTTTTTAACTAGATTCTACAAATCACCAAAAAACCCCAGACTTAAACATGTGTTCTCACACTGTAAAACGTACTGTAAAAGTCTGGGTTAAATAAATTGAGTAACGAATACTTCCACATGACTTGCAGGATCAACAGTTTCTCATTCTCTGTACCACATAAAGATATTATAGGGCACCTCTGGCCCGGGTGCAATGTGTTATGCATCAAGGTTTGAATGTATATTGCACAGGATTATCCTCCTGTCTCTAGAGGACTACAAACCACATTAGTTTGAATTACCAAATCAAAACTTTATGTGCAGCGGTTCCCCCACAAGGGCTTTAGCATTTTTATGTCATAATCCCTCTATTATTCCCCCTCCTCACATGCTTTAGAACCATTAGGTTATTGAAAAATTCTCCACAGATGTCATCTTAAGATGAATGTTCCTGTTCTGATGTGTCAGGAATGGAATCTAAGTATTACTAGAGGAAAAAAAAAAAAAAAATAGAATGGAAAAAGGCAACGCTGTGAAGGTATAAAGAAAGGTAACAAGAGCTGTCTGTTGGCCACTCGTGAAAAAACCTCCTAGTGATTACAGTTGTGGAATATATAGAGTACAGGGGGCTGGCGGGTTAGAAGGAGGGGGGATTTACTGAAATGTTCCAAGGTTAAGATTCATAGCTAGGCGACAATGTGGTTAGTGTTGCTACCGAATGGATCCCGTGTCAGGAGTGGGCGGAGTTTAAGAGGTGGCCAGAGGGGCTTTGCCCCCATACGGATGCACTATGTTGGTAAAATAAGTCTCAAATAAAGAATATTTTTAACTGGTTGTTGTGTTCATTGTTTAGATTAGCCCACCATACTGACTCACATGAAGCTGGACCTTCCACTGCCATTACCTTGGACGGGAATCTCCATTGAACTAATACTTTAACTTCTAAAACCAGTTGGGCTTTCCCAAGGGTGTCATATTAAAGGGGGTGAATACCTACACGATCAGTCATTTGGTGTTTTACATTTCTAATTCATTTAGACCACTTTGCAGAGATCTTTATTCATTTTATTACAAATGTGCGCATGGGAGGCAGCTAAATGGACCAAAAGAAGGTAATTCCACACAAGGCCGGAGGATGGTGGAATGCATTAAACCATTCTCTTTTATATCATGGGAAACTCCGGTCCAATGATGTCACTTCTGGTTCTGGCCCCAAGAGCATCACTTCCTGTTCTGCTCTAAAAGGACGTCACTTCCATTTCCGGACCCCAAAAACATCACTTCCTGGTTCCGGGCCTCAATGACATCACTTCCTCCTGCCTGCCGTAAATACAAGACGACTTCCTCTTTAAGTTCAGTTCTTCTTTGGAGTCAACTCTGTATACATCTGTGCAACTTATTTAGACTTTTTGCAGCCAAGTTTCAACTATACAGGTGGCTGCCCCAAGCCTTTTTCTGTGTGTCGAGGCTATTTATTTCACAACTTTCATAATTACTGTATATATTCACGTGTAAGTCGAGTCTTGAAACCCATAAAGTCAATCATAAAAATTAGACCTCCAACTTATACGCCCATTCAAAAATACGGCAATTAAATTATTTATTTTTTTTACATCTTCTTGCCTCCTCCAATCTCGAACCAGTTTCTCAGACACATCGAATTTTGTTGAGCAGCACAGTTACCAATTTATTTCGCCACTTCAACACCTTTTAATTTAAAACCAGCTTCAAATTTTCTTCTGATCGTAGATAAGGGATGCTCTTACGATAAAGGTGTATGAGGGTGTGTGACACAAAAAATACAAAGCAGTGCAAACGTCACTTCGCAATAGTTCAGGTATTACCGTGTGGTAACATAGGTACAATACATAGAAAAAAAAGGCCATGTGCTCCACGGTTACTCTCTCAGGTGGGCGTTAGCATATCATAATCTCTTGGACCAATAGCGTGAGTTTTCCACATTCAACTTATACGACGACATTATAAAATACCAGAAATTATACGATAAAATCAAGCTCCGATGTATCTGCGGGAGAACTAATCCGCAAATATATATGGTAAGAGCCTTTTTTATCAGTATAAAAAAGCCAAATAAAAAATGTTATGATTTAAGTAGGGCCTTCTCTACCATTTAGGTGAATTAGGCGGTTGCCCAGGATTGTAAAATTTGTTTGATGGAATTTTTGTTAACAATACCAACCCTCGCTTACGAACACTCTGAGTCAATAAAACAGTCTGATAATTTTGTTTTTTTTATTATTTTCGCATGCTAGCAATGTTTGGGTTTAACATCTGATGACTTACATGTAGTCTTCCAAAATCCCAGGGTGCACCTGTAAGAGAAAGACACGACTATGCACGATAAAGTTTGAGGTAACCCCTGTGGCTGAGTGTAGGAATGACAGGTAGATGAAGAAAATTCATCCCCTTTAATAACAGAAAGTCTCAACACAAAAAGAAATGCTCCTTAGGCATTACAGGCCTTTCCCTCGGCCTTCAATTTACAAAATAAAGGCTCGGCTCTTAGCTATGGATTAGGGTCAGTTTGTTTGGGAGCTCCGCCCACTCTTGCCAAAATGACACCTCCTTCTTATGGTCAGGAAGCCAGAAGGGGTGGAGCTTGGGGCCCTCGCTAGGTGGTTTCTCAGTGCTGCGGGGACAAAAGGAGCAGACGATGTTAGCAATAGAACCCCCTCTCATCCTGTTGGGTTATTACATACCTCGACAGAGCCGGTAATGAGATCCTCTGTCACACAGGCGTGACGCTCCGTATTATTGAATGGTTATAAGCAAAAGAAAACATGCCACAATTCCAGAAACATCTTCACAGATGCAAGCTTATAACAAGACTGACTTCTGATTGTACGTCCTTTGGGTAGGAAGAGGCGGGTCCAGATGGATGGACACAGGAAGTGATGTCAGAGGTGATTTAGCCGTCAATCTTGTGGTCTGCAGAGGGGGGAAGAGAAAAGATAGTGGGGAATTACCATCATACCATACCACCGTTCTGACTCAGGTGCCGCCGCAAGTGGCAGCCTTTCCAGCAGCTCCATGTACGACTTTATTTTTCTGCCTTTTTTCTCTATTTTACTGATTACTCGTATCACTTTCTTTTATTTGGACCCGTTTCCTGGACACTTTTTACTACTTTTGTGAAATTCCCCTTGGGATTATTAAAGTATCTATCTATCTATCTATCTATCTATCTATCTATCTATCTATCACTACAGCCTTTAAATTGTCCCTAATGCACACACACATGACACCCAGTCCTCAGCTTCTGTAGGTGTCATTATTTTCATTAGTTGCTGGTTCGTACTTTGTAGATTAAATTTTCTTTTCATTGGTGCTGATTTCCCATAAACAGCGGAATGGGGTTTACAACATTATTTTTCAAGTCAGGGTTATTTCTTTACAGGTTGGGAGAATGAGGTAATTAAAGAGCTTTGCTGCACCCACCACACGACAAACCACCCAGATTGGGATCCAAGTGAAGCCATGCAACGGGTGACTCCTCAGCACCACATCGGAACAGTGTGAGGTTTTTTACAGTGACTGGAGTGCCAATCCTGCCACCAACCCCCAAGTTTCCCCTGTAATTTGGAGGACCTGCTTCCAGGGCTGGATGCAGATTAACGTCATAACCAGGATAGAGCAATGGCAGGTTATGGGCCCAATGGAGTAGGGCATTTCTAGGATTTGTACCAGCAGCCTTCTGATTATTGGCACAGATCCCTTGCCTCGGAGCTACCACTCCACCCTAATTTCTTTACAGACATTTATGTTATAACTTAATATTTTATTTGCCTTTTTAATTGCTTCTGCACATTGCTTAGTCGATTAAAATGTTGTGTCAACATTAACCCCTAAATCCTTTTCGAGGGTTCTTTCTTGTAGCTCAGTGTCTCCCATCTTTTTTTTATAATATATTTTTTAATTATAATTGTTTTTATAATTTAGATTTTTTTTATAATCTTGCCCACATAAAGTACTTTTCTACAGTACACTTCATCTTCCAGGTATTCACTCAGTTCTGAAGTTTGTATGTCTTTTTGAATTCTTTTTGCTGCCTCCTCAGTGTCTGCCATCCCTCCAATTTAATGTCATCTTCAAGTGTACCAACTACACCAGAATCAACGTCATTAATATAAATCAGATAGATTGACGGTCCAAGGACAGACCCCTAAGGGACTCCACTGTTGACGTCACTCCAGTCCCCTCTTATCTGTACTCTTTATCTCCTGTCAGAGATCCAGTTTTGTAGGTTACTTCTGATGCCCAGAGCTTCTGGTTTCAACTAGGGCACCAAAAATGCTAGAGCTGGCCCTGCATTCAATGTTGTATAACAAGAAATGTGAAAACTTCCAAAGGGGTGAATCATTTTTATAGGCTCTGTAAATCTTTTTCTTCATTCCTGATTTAACCCAAGTTGCTACAGTGAAGAGGATATGCTGAGTATTGCACCTCCATGATGATTTAATAATATAAATGAAAGGTTTGTGTGTATGTGGAGCAGTCTGCTCTGCTCACGCTCAACCACAGCCACTACAGAGCAATTCTTAGCAGTTTGGGGGCCCTACACGGCTCAGAAATGTGCAGGCCCCGGATGGGGAGGGTCCGGGGGGGCGAAGGTGTTCTAATAAAACGTCTGGAAAAGGCCTCAGATGACCAATAGGCCTACATGTACGCTTGTGTGTATGCAGAGTGGTAAAATATTGATTTTGTTCTGGATCTGGTAAAGGCCGGTACTATAAGAATATTTCATGACTTTATGGGGATCTCTCTGAATGAATTTGAAATGAATCTCTAAAATTAATGTTTGCTATAAAAAATTTTGCGATAAAATTTAGGATGAGGAGGATATCGTGACACACAACGTGAGGGACTGGCAGAGATGTCTGCAGTGCCAGGGGCATGACAGGGGCCCCAGGCCTACAGCCAGACAACAAAAAAATTGTAAGTCACGGTCGGGGCCCTACGTAGATGCGTTGTTCGCTTATGCCTAAGAACGTTCCTAGCCACTAGATGGCGCATGCATGCACTTGGACATTTTTTCGGCACTTGCATGCACCTCAGTTCTCACTACGAAAGATGTGTATGTGTGTGTGTGCATATGGAGCAGTCCACTTTACTCACTCTCAACCACAGCCACAGGATTTGGTGGGAATTCTATTGAAGATGTACAGTAAAAGCTTATACAAGTATGACTTGCACTTGGTGAGATGGCGCATGCATGCACTTTTCAATTTCTCGTTCGACCCAAGCAGACAAACTCATTTGTGTAGTACATGCACATTGTACGTTCACACGATGAGCTAGCATACATTTGCCTGAAACTGGTTCCAGCCTGTCTGAATCAATTTGTGCCACACTTGCACTCGACTACACATTCGTCCCGGACAATATAGAACATATCCTGGCTCGTTTAGCTGAGACTCTTCAAGTTCACCAATACAGTAAAAACTAATTGAGAGTCTTTAGGCTGTCTTTTGTCCCGAAGACCACACGCCACTAGTTAGAAATACAGTGGTGTGAAAAACTATTTGCCCCCTTCCTGATTTCTTATTCTTTTGCATGTTTGTCACACAAAATGTTTCTGATCATCAAACACATTTAACCATTAGTCAAATATAACACAAGTAAACACAAAATGCAGTTTTTAAGTGATGGTTTTTATTATTTAGGGAGAAAAAAAATCCAAACCTACATGGTCCTGTGTGAAAAAGTAATTGCCTCCTGAATCTAATAACTGGTTGGGCCACCCTTAGCAGCAATAACTGCAATCAAGCGTTAGCGATAACTTGCAATGAGTCTTTTACAGCGCTCTGGAGGAATTTTGGCCCACTCATCTTTGCAGAATTGTTGTAATTCAGCTTTATTTGAGGGTTTTCTAGCATGAACCGCCTTTTTAAGGTCATGCCATAGCATCTCAATTGGATTCAGGTCAGGACTTTGACTAGGCCACTCCAAAGTCTTCATTTTGTTTTTCTTCAGCCATTCAGAGGTGGATTTGCTGGTGTGTTTTGGGTCATTGTCCTGTTGCAGCACCCAAGATCGCTTCAGCTTGAGTTGACGAACAGATGGCCGGACATTCTTCTTCAGGATTTTTTGGTAGACAGTAGAATTCATGGTTCCATTTATCACAGCAAGCCTTCCAGGTCCTGAAGCAGCAAAACAACCCCAGACCATCACACTACCACCACCATATTTTACTGTTGGTATGATGTTCTTTTTATGAAATGCTGTGTTCCTTTTACGCCAGATGTAACGGGACATTTGCCTTCCAAAAAGTTCAACTTTTGTCTCATCAGTCCACAAGGTATTTTCCCAAAAGTCTTGGCAATCATTTAGATGTTTCTTAGCAAAATTGAGACGAGCCCTAATGTTCTTTTTGCTTAACAGTGGTTTGCGTCTTGGAAATCTGCCATGCAGGCCGTTTTGCCCAGTCTCTTTCTTATGGTGGAGTCGTGAACACTGACCTTAATTGAGGCAAGTGAGGCCTGCAGTTCTTTAGACGTTGTCCTGGGGTCTTTTGTGACCTCTCGGATGAGTTGTCTCTGCGCTCTTGGGGTAATTTTGGTCGGCTGGCCACTCCTGGGAAGGTTCACCACTGTTTCATGTTTTTGCCATTTGTGGATAATGGCTCTCACTGTGGTTCGCTGGAGTCCCAAAGCTTTAGAAATGGCTTTATAACCTTTACCAGACTGATAGATCTCAATTAATTCTGTTCTCATTTGTTCCTGAATTTCTTTGGATCTTGACATGATGTCTAGCTTTTGAGGTGCTTTTGGTCTACTTCTCTGTGTCAGGCAGCTCCTATTTAAGTGATTTCTTGATTGAAACAGGTGTGGCAGTAATCAGGCCTGGGGGTGGCTACGGAAATTGAACTCAGGTGTGATACACCACAGTTAGGTTATTTTTGAACAAGGGGGCAATTACTTTTTCACACAGGGCCATGTAGGTTTGGATTTTTTTTCTCCCTAAATAATAAAAACCATCATTTAAAAACTGCATTTTGTGTTTATTTGTGTTATATTTGACTAATGGTTAAATGTGTTTGATGATCAGAAACATTTTGTGTGACAAACATGCAAAAGAATAAGAAATCAGGAAGGGGGCAAATAGTTTTTCACACCACTGTATATAAATGAAAGACCTGTGTGTGTGTGTGTGTGTGTGTGTATGGAGCAGTCCACTCTGCTCACGCTCGAACACAGCCAAAAGATTGCACATGCATGCACTTTTAAATTATTTTGGCGCCATAATGCCCCTCATTTCTCACTACGAAAGATGTATGTGTGTGTGTATGGAGCAGTCTGCTCTGCTCTGCTCAACCACGACCACGGGAGTTGGTGTGTATTCACCGGAAGATATAGAAGTTTACACAAGTGTGACTTGAACTTGGTGAAATGGCGCTTGCATGCACCTCACTTCTCATTCAACCCAAGCAGACAGACTCAGCTTTGTGGTACACGCACGATTCATGTCCACACGATGAGCTACCATGCGTTTGCCTGAGCCAGGTTCCGGGCCTTTCCCTCTCAACTTGTGCCACTGCACCACTCAACTACACGTCCATCTTGTCTCGGCCCACTCAGCTGACGCCTCTGCAAGTTCACCAATATAGTAAAACTGCTTGGGAGTCATCAGGTTGTTTTTTAGTTCCGAAGACCACACACAGCTTGTCTTATGTACTTCAAACAATTTTAAAAGGTATATATGAGGAAAATAATAACATTTACAAGCTATCAATATGTTTCAACTATTTACAAACTATCAATATATTTGAAATGGTGGTGGACAGGTTGACTGACAAGATTAGACAGGAGTCCCCTGTTTGCTAATGACATTGTGATCTGTAGCGATTTTAGGGAGCAGGTTGAGGAGACCCTGGAGAGGTGGAGAACTGCTCTACACAGGAGAGGAATAAAGCTCAGTAGGACCACCAAGACAGAATACATGTGTGTGAATGAGAGGAGGTCAGAGAAACGGTGAGGATGGAAGGAGTAGAGCTGGCAAAGGTGAATGAGTTTAAATACTTGGGAACAACAGTACAGAGTAATAGGGATTGAGGAAGAGAAGTGAAAAAGAGAGTGCAGGTAGTGTGAAGTGGGTGTAGAAGAGTGTCAGGAGTGATTTGTGACAGATGGGTATCAGCAAGAGTGAAAGGGAAGGTCTACAGGACGGTAGTGAGACCAGCTATGTTATATGGGTTAGAGACGGTGGCACTGACCAGAAAGCAGGAGACAGAGCTGGAGGTGGCAGAGTTAAAGATGCTAAGATTTACATTGAGTGTGACGAGGATGGACAGGATTAGAAATGAGGACATTAGAGGGTCAGCTCAAGTTGGACGGTTGGGAGACAAAGTCAGAGAGGTGAGATTGTGTTGGTTTGGACATGTGCAGAGGAAAGATGCTGGGTATATTGGGAAAAGGGTGATAGGGATAGAGCTGATAGGTAAGAGGAGAAGAGGAAGGCCTAAGAGAAGGTTTATGGATGTGGTGAGAGAGGACATGCAGGTGATGGGTGTGACAGAACAAGATGCAGAGGACAGAAAGATATGGAAGAAGATGATCCGCTTTGGCAATCCCTAACAGGAGCAACTGAAAGAAGAACAAACTATAAATATGTGGTGAAGATACTGCATTTAAATTAATGAGTATCAAAAGACATACACACAATGAAACTGTTATTAAGAGATAAACTTGATGCCATCACTGGGGAGAGGAAACAAAAAAAATCTTGTTTTTTTCCCGGTGCCCAGTAAAATCATTTGTTTATTGTCTCCACTTTATAGCTGCCAGAAATGATAAGAATATGTCAGTCTTCATAATAACTCGTACATTTTAGATTTACAGCTATAACGAGCACAAGCACTTTCAGATTAGGTTCAAACTGTATCGCGGAATATTATTTCTGAAACTGAGACATTAAAAATGATCCAAAATGATTGCAATTGTGAAAGTTTTCTTCTCAATGAAATTTTAACACGTAATTCCTCTAGGCTATTTAAACAATAGAGCATTTTTGAAGCTAAATTTGTAAATAAACATTTATGTCATGAGCACTAACTATGATAAATAAAAACATCACGGCATATAAAATTCCCATAATAGACTGTTACACAATGTAATGTCAAATGGAAGGACATGGGATATTAAAGATCTGGGGCTGCAGCTGGGTGACCCCTTTTAATAGCTAGATCCATGGATGGAAAGAAAGGAACAGTCAGGATGGAGAAACACCGCAGCATCACCATCAGTGGACAGAGTTACAAAACAGAGCCTATAGGAACATCATCTTCTCTCCATGATATCTGTTGGTGGTCTGGCAATGTACTGTGGTGACGAATATTCTATACTAGCTGTGTAAGCCCGAGTTGTAAAAAGACTGGGGAATTAGAAACTTTTGAAATCGTCAGAAAAAAAAATTGAAATGTAGAGATGACAGGTAATTGACAGGAACTACTCTGGGCATCTCTCTCCTAGGAGGTTTCATTTTGCCGTCGCGCTCGCCTCGTTTGTGTATTAGCAGCGGGAGGAAAAGTAAAAGGGATACCGTTTTGCCGATGTTAGCGGCTAAGCGACTTTGTCTTTCTTCTGAGGTTTCGTTCTGCTGACGTGCTCGCTTCGCTTGACTTATTAACGGCTAAGTGAGTTTCTGTTTCCTCAGAGGTGGAGCCCTCACCCCGACTCCAGCTCTCACTTCCGGGCCGGACAGACACGCACACTTCCATGCGTAGATGTTGTGGCAGTAGGGGGCGCTAGTGCTCCCTTGAACCCTCAGGTACAACTCCAGACACCGGGTAAAAGTCCAAGACTCTTTATTATTTTTCACAGTACACCAAGCACCTTCCACACTACTCATAAATCTACCAATAACTAACTCACACAATAAACTCTCCTCCTCGCCCAGACACTTGCTCCTCTACCTCCCAGCTCAGCTCGCCATCTGGACTGAGGCACCGCCCTTTTATAGCCCCTGACCCGGAGGTGTTCCTGTCCCAGCAGTCTACAGTTCCTTATTCCTTCCGGGTCAGGGCAATCAGTTCTTCACTTCAACCCGGGAGCACGTTGTTCCTTCCCGTCACATGACCGTGACGTACTCCCGGGTCATAAGGCACAAAAGAGCCTATAAGCCCCCCCCACAGCGACTCCCGGTGGCCCCCAAGGTATCCAGCAGGGCTGTGTAAAAACACTACATAGTCCATAAGGCCCTGCTGGAACTCGGGGCACGATCCTGCTGTCGGGAGAGCTCCTCCTGGCAGCCTGGGGGTGAGGGCCGGAGCATGAAGCCAGCAATCCTCCACAATGTTTATATATAAGATAAGATTTGTTGTGTAGTATATATATTTATGTTTTTTTTGCCAATATTCCCGAATCCACCATGACATCACTACTGTGGGGTCCACCCTCAGCCTTTACATTGAGGGTGATAAGATGGTTCCAAGCAGAGCATCATTGATGTTGTGGAGTGCATTTTACCTTTGCAACTTCTGTTCTTTCATCTGCTAGTTTATGGTGGATTTTTGCTTTGTTTTTTGTTTCCGATTACAGGATTACAGAATAGACTTTTTTCATTCATTTATTTCCTTTCCTTGCCATGTTTATGATCTTTTTGTTTATTATAAATGCATTATTTAATTATAAAATTTGTAGCCTGTAGAGGGCGTATCAGAGCCCCGAAACCACAAAAACAACTTCACCCCACTTAAGTCCCATATTCAAAATAAAAACATCAGCACAAACATAAAACTTTATCTTTTTATTTCCTTTGTTCCTCCCAGGAAATCTCCGTCCACCTCCTCTGGACTTCGACTTTCTCAGTGAGGTGAGTCTGCTCCTTTTATGCTGGGACTTTTTGTGCCACAACATTGCATGGAGGAAGCACTTCCGGATCAAGCAGAATACCCTCAAAGTGGGGATACTTGCTCTTGCCAGCCCCCTCTGGCGGCACCCATGGCGCCCTGCAAGGCTGCCCAGTGGGACTACAATTCTCAGTTTGTCCCATATGTATGTTCATAGGTGATCTAAGAAAAGTTCACCGCTAAATAATATATTATGGGAGTTCATTTGACCCACTGGGCTGGCTACTTTTGTCAGTTGTTTAAAGCTGATCCTCCAGTTAAGACGTTGGATATCTCTGGGTCCACGGTTCTTGAGGCTGATCCTCCAATTAGCTATGAACCGCCCAGTTTCACTGAGATTGCACAGGTGGTGAACCAGCTGAGGGTAGGGAAGGCTGCAAGGATCTGTGGTATCTGGGGTGAACGTCTCCAGGCAGGTGGTATGGCAGTTCTCCTGGCATTGCTTCTATTTGGGAGATGGTGTCATCCCAACTGAATGGAAAATGGGAATAGTCATCCCTATCTGGAAAGGGTAGGATGATTGCCTGGATTGCGGCAGCTACAGGGGGATAGTACTGCTCTCTGTGCCAGATAAGGTCATCTCTAGGGTCATCCTCAATAGGATTCGTAATCACTTGCTCATCTACCAGTGACCGTATCCTGGCACTGAGGGTTCTCATGGAGTGCAAATGCAAATATCAGCAGAGTTTCTTTGCAGTCTTTATTGATTTTCGTAAACTGTTTGAGTCAGTTGATCGAGTTACACTGTGGGACATCCTGAGACTTCGCGAGATCCCCTCAAAGTTGCTGGATTTCATGATTGGCCTGTACACTGGTACTGTGAGTTCTGTGCAGAGTGGAGGCAGAACCTCTGCGTTTTTCCCAGTTGATTCTGGGGTTCGTCAGGGGTGTGTTCTGCTCCTACTCTGTTCAATGCTTGCATGGACTGGGTGTTGAGCAGGGTCGTGGTGTCCAGCGGCTGTGGGGCATCTGTTGGTGAAGAAAGATTCATTGATCTTGACTTTGATGGCGATGCTGTGACCTTCGCGGAGTCAATGGAGGCTCTGATCGGGGCGCTCGAGAGACTGAGTGAAGAGTCTGAGTGTCTGGGCTTGCGAGTGTCCTGATAAAAAACAAGATCCAGGCCTTTAATGACCTCTTGGGCCCGGCCATCAACAGTGTGTCTGTCTGCAGAGAGAGCGTCAACCTCATCGAGAGGTTTACTTACCTTGGCATTGACACTCATGTCTCTGGTGACTCTTCCTATGAAGTCAGCAGACAAATTGGGAGAGCATGGAGGGTCATGAGGTTGCTGAAAAGGGGTGTGTGGCACTCTTGATATCTGCAAAAGGACGAAGGTCCAAGTCTTTAGAGTCCTGGTGCTTCCTGTTTTGCTACATGGTTGCGAGATATAGATGCTATCCAGTGACCTGAGACAAAGACTGGACTCCTTTGGTACTGTGTCTCACCGGAAAATCCTTGGGTACCTCTGGTTTGACTTTGTGTTGCTCATGGAGTCCCGAATGTGGCACATTACCTGCATTGTGTGGGAGCGTCAGTTACGGCACTACAGCCATGTGGCGTGATTCCCCGAGAGTGATCTGGCTCACAGGATCCTTACTGTTGAGGACTTGAGCGGCTGGACCAGGCCAAGGGGACTCCCACATAAGACCTGGATGCAGCAAGTAAATTGTAATTTCTGCAGGGTGGGACTGAACGTGTGTCTGCCTGGGGGGTTGCCAACCAGGATCCTGAGCTGTTTCATTGTGTGGTAGGTGTGGCAATGCACTGCTCCCCAACCTGACCTCACCTGATAGCCATGATAGGTGTCCTGAAATGGCGGGACCATATAGAAAAAGTGTTGTGACCAAAATGTATGCAAATCCCCATAAATGAGTGTCTGCAATGTGCACTTTAATCAGGTCTGTAATTCTAAACTGTGGAGCAGATGGGCAAATCAAGTAAAAATGTGGCCTTGTCCCAAATGGTATGGAGGTCACTATAATCCTTCTATATAAAAGCGGTCGGGATTGTCCTTCCATCCCGTGAGTGCTACGCAGGCGCGGAGTTTCACACACGCCCCGTCCATTTTGCAATGCACGACGGGATTTGTAGTTTCGTTTTCCAGGTAAAAGATGATTTTCTACTCCAGACTGTGCGATATCTTCTTCTTCTTTCTTACTATATAAAAGTGGTCGGGATTGTCCTTCCGTCCCGTGAGTGGAAAGCGTAGCGGTATTCCGCTTTTCACAGACTTACTACTTGCAGCTTGTGATACGAAGCGACATGATGTGAGCAGAGTTCTGGTGCTCCTATTGTTCCCTTGCTTTTGTGCGCGATGCGCTGGAAAAATAGACAAAATGATGTCTCTGGAAATAATTAATGTTGATGGAGTACAAATGCCTCACCGCGTAGTAAATATCAGGGGGGGTTCAAAAAGGGCGACCTCAATATAGAAAAAAAGTTTAAATTTCATCACAAAAATAACAGAAACTACGAGTATTAAAGTAATACCGCTCAAATGCAATATAACCAAATGAATGAGTTTGTATAAAATATCAAATTGATCTACATATTGAATTGCCTTAAGAAGTGGTCAACTTAAAAGTCGGTCGCCTTAAAAGGCGGGTCAGCCTGCATTACCTATAATTATAATTATAATTATAAATGAATTGAATTATTTCTATTTCCTCAGATGTTTGTACAAATAATTTCTTTCTGTGTTTCACACTTTGTGGTCGTCCGAGTGAATTATAAGCTGATACAATAGCAAGTTTTTGCGGTGGCAACCTGCCTGTCCCTTTTGACTTGAATGGACAACAAAGACAACGTGTGATGGCTTTCGAAAAAGCAGAAACACAAAGGCTGCCCGTGACAATTGGGCTAGTTCAAATAATAAAGCAGGACTGTGGAGCTCCTCTTCTCAGGTCGCTTGAACCTGAAGTGACGCTCTGACTTTTATGGCCCAGAAGGGGCGGAATCAGTTGCCCTCATTGGGCGGTTACTCTACACTGTGGACAGTTTGCAGTTGCGCCCCCTCTCAGCTCGGGGTGGTAGCACATACCCGTGAAGAGGGTGACCCTCTGATGCGCATGATAATCCAGAATGTCAAAAATTCCAATTGTGAGATAATTTCAAGTATTATATTGCTGGGCCTGTTATTGCAGTGTGTATATTTATTGTGCTTTAAAACATTTTAAGCTACTATTTGTGCAGTATATCAAACCTGATGTGTTCCTTTTACTTTGCAAGTATTTTTAAATGCATCTGAGGTTTTTTTTTTTTTACTGGCTGCTATTTTTTTTCCATAAAAAAGGGAAAAAAAATCCATAGAAGTGAATCTGAAAGACTTGCACAAAACATAAATAAAAAAGGAAGAGCCAGAAAAAGATATCATTCAAAGTCAAAAACATTAAATAGTTTCCCCCTCAGGAATAAAAAATGTGGAATTTTTATGCTTTCTTAAGCATTAGACAGAGGGAGTAAAGACCACGTAAGGGGAGTAGAGACTGAAATGTTTTACCTCTGACATAAAGTGCTATGGTAGTGAGGTTTTCTTTTTTTCATATTTAATGGGATGCAGGGTCAGTTCCCTTGGGCTATTTAGCAGACCTCAGTATCTTCAAAATGTGATTCTTTCTCTTAGAAGTGGATAAAGCTGATTATTAACTGCGATTCATAAATTCTTCAGAAGACGATCAAGTTGAGTTTATAAATTCAGCCTATGATGGAACACAGCCTCCCTGTATTTGTATGTAATTCAGAGGCAGGTCGGCTCAGTGAAAGCAAAGGAAGAGACGGCGAGGTTTGTAGAAGGAAAAAGGGAACAGCTTTGGAGAGTTTTAAAAAGGCCAGTTCAGGGAAAATGCAGCTGATATAAACATATCGTTTTTTTGAAATGTGCCACATTAGACTTTAAACCAGCAATTCAATTCTGTTTAGAACATTTATAAATTGATAGAAAAACTGACAATAGTAAACAAGAAAATCAATGAGATTTTAGGCAGCAGTAATTTGTTATTTTTCTCGTTATACTATAATAATAGTGTCATAACACTTTAAGTAGAAACTCTCCATATTAAATGTTTTTCTGGATCCCTATGCATGTCAGAAGGATGTACACGTCTTTCACAATTTCTGATTTAGCTATGAGAAATTTTCAGACATGATGCCTTCCTTTGTCTGGATTATTAGAATTCCAACCAGCAGTTAATTGGGAGCAACCTTTCCATATGGCCATCACACTTTGGAATATTTCCACATTGCTGGGGTTCTATCAAGAATTACTGAGCTGAAATACCTGGTTTGAAGACAATTAATCAGTTTTCTTTATTTGTCAGATACCCTTAGCCATGATATTAGAATTTTCACATACACACACACACATACAGTATATATGTGTATATACATATATCTTTATATATAATATGCTACCGTGGCTGTCTGTTTGTCTGTCCAGGATTTTAAATCACCTGCAGCTTGTAAACCATTTGACCTAATGAACCGAAATTGGGTACACATATACTAAGTGAACTCTACTGTACACTTTTGGGGTGATGATTGACCTCCAAGATTATTCCTCTTTTTATTTTTATTTCATTTTATTGTAGAATCAATCAATGGGGTGAAGTGTTGGCTCTGAGGCTAGGGATCTGCACTGGCAATCGGAATGTTGCCGGTTCGAATCCCATAAATTGCCAAAAGGGACTCTGCTCTGTTGGGCCCTTGAGCAAGGCTCTTAACCTGCAAATGCTCCGTCCTGGGCATGACGTTAATCTCCATCCATCCCTGCATGTAGGCCCACCAAACATCTGGGAAAAACTCAGGGGTTGGTGGGAGAATTGGCACTCCAGCCACCATTAAAAAAAACCTCACACTGTTCCATTCCACTCCACCTGAACTAGTGTGGTGCTGAGGTGTCACTCTTTGCATGGCTACACGCATGTCCTAATCTGGGATCCTAAATTGGTTTGTTGTGTGGTGGGTGCGGCAATGCACTGTATCAGTGTGTGCTCCTAACCTCTCCTCTAGAATCAACTCTTGGCAGCGGCCGTGCGGCTCATGCATACGGGCAATGTTCTCATCCCTGCCACCTTCACTGTCACTTCCTCTATCTCCTTATATCTTAAATCATTCTTGAGGCAGATTGAAGACTTAAGTGCCAGCTTAAGTGAAAAATTAAGGAAAACATACTAAGTCATTGCAACACAAACAGTGACTTAATCAGTTTTAACGCGAAAAGATGCCGACGAAAGAAGAGAAGAAGCAGGCCACTAGGATGGAGAAAAGAAGAGCTGCTCAGGAAGCAGCAAGCTCATCAACCTCTGAGCAAACGAATTCTAAACAGTGACAGAGAAAGAGAATGAAAATATATATATATATACAGTATACAGTGAAATAAACAGACTCAACATACCCAAAATAGGTTTGGGGCTGCCACCCATATAATATCCCTGGCTGCAAAAGGGTATGCAAATGGCACTGATGTGCATAGGTTGGAGTCCACAATTGAACTGACTTAGTAAAATTATGGTGGTTTTGAAGGCCAGAAACGGAAGTGACATGGTGGAACAGGAAATTACGTTCTTCTGGGTGCCTGAACTGGAAGTGATGTCATCAAGGTTGAATCAGGCAGGTTTTCCAGTGTTTGGACTGCAGATATAACAGAAAAAGGTTTAGTGCACCCCAACCCCCCCCCCCCCACCCACTATATATATATATATTTTTTTTTTTTTGGAAAATATTGTCCAAAGTCTAAGTCTAAAGACTAAATTGAACTGCCAACCTTCTAAGATAAACTTAGAAACTTAGCAACCCTGCTATCCTTTCAAATTCAATAAAGTCTTGGAATTATAGCAGCAGCCATACCACCTACACTTCAGAAGAGGTCATTCACCTGAACCTAAGCATGTCTGAGCCTAGTGATGGAAGAACATCTGGGAAAAGCTTAGGTTGCTGCTGGAAGAAGCGTTGGTGAGGCCAGTAGGGCTTGGAAAACTCAAAACTCTAAAAATGGTTTTAGCTTGCTGTTCCTTTTTCTCTAATGCTTTCAAAGTCCTTAAAACTGTGTGACTACTGTCTAGCCACTCTAACATAAACACTTGATTGATGGTGTGCTGCTGAGATGGCCGTTCTTCTGACAGGTCCCTCCACTCTCAGCAGAAGACTTCTGCTGAGGCCACTGTGCTGCTGGGAACTATCAAAGTTATAGAAATGGTTTTATCTCCTTGCCCTGATCTGTGCCTTACCATAACTTGATTGTGGCCGTCTACAGAGAGATCCTTGGACTTCATGGCTTGGTTTTCATCCTGATGTTTAGTGTGAATTATTGGACCATTTATTCATAAGTGTGTGCCTGTCTAAATGATGACCAATCAATTCAGTTTGCCACATGTGGACTCCAATTGAGTTAAAGAAGCGTCTCAAGGAGAATTAAAGCAAACAAGATGGACCTGAGCATCATTTGGAGTGCCACCGCAAAGGGACAAAATACTTCAAGGAATGAGAGATTTCAGTTTTTGATTATTTAATACACCTGTAGACCTTTCTGACCATATGTTCTCATTTTGTCATGATGGGTTATTGAGCGTAGATTGATGGACAAAAATGACAAATCGGTTAATTTAAAATTAAATCTACAACACAGTAAAGTGTGCAGAAAGTGAAGGGGGTCTGAAGACATTTTGTATTAATTATTGTATTAATTATGACTTCAGGTCACTGAGTTACCATTGGTAAACTTTGAGGCAGTTTTGGACATGTTCAGTCTTCTTTCTTTCTTTCTTTCTTTCTTTCTTTCTTTCTTTCTTTCTAGTGTGAAATAAATAGACATTGACACCAAAAGAGGTTTGGGGAGGCCACCTGGATATTTGATTCAGGCTGCAAAAATAAGGTTTTGGTTGCACAGAAGTGGACAGATTAAGCCCACAACAGAACTGACTGCAAAGAGGTGGTTGGGTTTCTTTTTAGGGAAGTGACGTTCTTGGGATTGGAACCAGAAAATGTTGTTCTTGGGCTCAGAATCGGAAGTGACATCATCAGGACGGGGCTGGAAAAGTGACATCATTGGAAACAGGGTCTGGTCTGCAGAGATAAAAGGCCACCCACTGGCCTTCTTTTGGTCCTTTTAGCTGCCTCCAATGCGTACGTGTGTGACACTAGAAAGAAAGAAGTGATGTCAATAGAAGTGACGTCATAGGTGGAATATCAGCTTTGGGCAATTTGAGCCTTCTTTCTTTCTTTCTTTCTTTCTTTTCTTTCTCTGGACAGTTGAGACGGTATGTCATATATTTTGAAGACGATGTTGTATACCACCCTGATATGTTACTCACTATAATGCAATTGTTGAAATCAATCAAATACATTAAAACACAAGATACATCAAGGTAGTAATTATTCTTTGTCTTTGTCTGAAGTAATCATTCTGCAGGTCAGTTTTGTGACATCATCATAGTTCTGTAATAAACACTTTACATCTGCACATTCATTTTGACTTTGTTTCCGCTCTGCTCATCTTTTATGTGATTTAGCATGAAAAAGGCTAATTGATCCTGCAGTAAAAGAAATCTGACATGGAGTCGCCATGCTACAGGAGTCATCTGAGAAGCGGGGGGAGTCAGTGGTGGTGTTCACAAGTTAAAACAATACTGTGCACAGATTCCCTCTGGGCAGACCAATACCAACTCATTAATAGACAATAACTTGAGTCAGAGCGTTTTAAAAGCCTAAGGCTCGGGAGCCTCATTGGCTGTAATTTCTTGGGAAATGACTAAAGAAAGAAACGATCAATTTACAAATTAAGACGCACGCTTGCTCTTCTTTTATCCATTTTTTATACTTGTAAAATGTTTATAAGGATGCTAAATATAAATGTGTCCTGGGCTTTGAGTAAAACGCAAGGCATCCTTCTTTCTTTGAAGGATGCCAAAATGACCTGCTAATGGCCACTGTGTTATACAGATAGGAGAGTTTCCATCCCAACAATTGTTACCTTCTAGTCTTTTGTAGGTGGTGTCTGATTTATACAGGTACACACTAGATCTGAATTAGGCACCAGGAACTGCAGAAATCTTCCTGGGAAATGCGGAAACATTGGACTATCCCTCCCATCCTCTATTTAATGTATCCACTTAATTCATGATGGTGTAAAGTTTTGCTACTTGTCTAGAAGAATGTGTCCATTGCCTGTGCCCTTCTGCCAATTTAGAAAAGCTTCCAAGACACAGCCCACATAACCCAGACATACAGATACTGTAGATAGATAGATAGATAGATAGATAGATAGATAGATAGATAGATAGATAGATAGATAGATAGATAGATAGATAGATAGATAGCAACAACATAAATTTCTATAGCACATTTTCATACAAAAGATGTAGTTCAAAGTGATTTGCAGGATGAAGAAAGAGAATAAAAAGAGAGAAAAAAAACAAAACATCCATCCATCCATTATCCAACCCGCTATATCCTAACACAGGGTCACGGGGTTCTGCTGGAGCCATTCCCAGGCAGCACAGGGCACAAGGCAGGAACAAATCCTGGGCAGGGCGCACACACACACACCCACACACCAAGCATACACTATGGACAATTTAGGATCACCAATGCACCTAACCCGCATGTATTTGAACTGTGGGAGGAAACCGGATCACCTGGAGGAAACCCACGCAGACACGGGGAGAACATGCAAATCTCCTTACTGCGAGGCAGCAGCACTACCACTGTGCCACCTTGCCGCCCCACAACAAAACATAAAAGTAAAATTAGGCAACACTAATTAACATACAATAAAAGTAAGGATCGATGGCCAAGGAGGACAGAAAAAATAAAAAAAAACTCCAGACAGCTAGAAAAAAAAACAAAATCTGCAGGGGTTCCACGGCCATAAGACCACCCAGCCCCCTAATATAAATGATCTCAATCAGTCCTTATAGTTTTCAGGCTCCACATGGAAGAATTTGATGATGATGGTCATGTGGACCTCTGGTCTTCAATCAATCAATGTAGGGACTGCACGATGCCCTGATCAGGTGGTGGCACCACAGAAAGCCAGATAAAGAACAGAAGAGAAAGTAGGAGTTAGTAAGGATTGTGGAGCCATGATAACAAATATAATTCAATTCTTATACAGAATATCAGGGGCACACTAAAATGAAGCTGTGAGAAAGCCCTGTTAAAGTAATGGGTTTTTAGCAATTTTTTAAAGTGCTCCACTGTATAGTTGAAAAGGCATCACATTAAAGATAGATAGATAGATAGATCGATCGATCCAAGGAGATAGTTAGTAATATACTTGGCATTACACAATACATAGATAGAATTTTATTTGTCCCCCAAGGGGAAATTTGGATTTTTACAGAAGCTCAGTGAATCAATCAATCAGCTTTATTTAAAGTGCCAAATTATGCATCATAATCACAATACACAAAAAATACAGTGAGCAAGTAAAAATAAACAATGACACCAATGTTAAAGGAATAATAAATAATACAATTTGATATTAAAAACACAAAGTTAAGGGATGTCAGCAACATAATAAAAATAAGCATTTAAGAGAATGTTTCAAGATAATAGACCTGACTGAATTCTAGGGCAGCTTATCATGAAAGGAGTAGAGATAAGTTTGAGTCTTCAAATGATTGTGCAATAAATAATAAACACATATTTAAATATGTGCATATGTATACATACACACTTACTATGCCAAGATGAGTGAAAAGAAAGAAAACTTCTGACTTGGCCGTCGCAGTCCCAGTGAGGTGTTATACTGGTGTATTGCTGTTGGTATAAAGGAGCCCCCCCGTCTCATTTCTTGATTCACTTCTGCTGAGTAAGTTGTTGGATGAAAGCCCTCAGTGTTGGTTTCAGAGAGAGGATGTGCAGCACTGTTCATAATGGCACTCAGTTTTGTTTTTATTCTCTCCTTTACATCGACCTTCAGGGTGTCCCATAACTGAGTTTGCCCCGTATTTATTAGTTTTTTGATTCAGTGGGCCTCTCCTGATGTGATGTTACCAGCCCAGCACACCACAGAGTAGAAAATCACACTGACCATCAGAAGAGTTGTAGAAGATGTCACTTCACATATTAATGGAGTACAGTCTGCGAAGACAAATGAATCTGCTCTGCCTTTTCTTCTATTGTTCTTCTGTGTTCTGAGACCAGTCCAGCCTGTCATTGAGGTGGACCCCCAAATACTTGTAGGAGTGGACCCCCTCTACATCCACTCCCAGTGACCAGACATGGAGGCTCTTTGGTGTTGCAAATGTCAATAAGCAGTTGTTTGGTTTTGCTGATGTTAAGATGCAGACAATTCTCAAAGTTATCCCCCTGACTCCTCTCCTGTATCTCATCCCCCTTATCAATGCTTCTTATACGTGCAGAATCATCAGAAAACTTCTGCAGGTAACATGACCTGGTGTTATATTTGTAGTCGGAGGTGTACAGAGTGAAGAGAAAAGCAGACAGGCCTTTTCCTTGTGGTGCCCCAGTGTTGCTCACACAGTCCTTGAATTTCACAAACTGTGGTCTGCCATGATCCAGGACACCACAGGCTCATCCACCTGGAGATCTGAATTTCCTCCTTAACAGGGATGGCTGGATGGTATTGATGGCACTGGAAAAATCAAAGCACATAATTCTCACAGTGCTTTATCCAGATGAGAATAAGCCTTGTGGAGCAGACAAATTATCGCCTCCTTCGCTCCATCTTTGCCCGTGGATCTCAACCTACCTGGAAGGGGGTCTCTCTCTGTGAATTGCCTTTCACAAGATTTCTTACAAGGTTTTTCTTTTGGGGTGGTTCTTCTTCTTAGGGAGTCAAGACTGTGAAAACTGTCACAAAACAGGACCTGTTAAAGCCCGTTGAGGAATTCTTTGTGTGATTTTGGGCTATGCAAGAAATACATTGTTGTTGTTGTTGTCCAGGTGGTCTACCACAAAAGTACTCATATAGTCCATGAGGTCTTCATGATGTGAGATCTAAGAGCCACAGGTCTGTAGGCATCAGGCCTTCTTTGTAACAGGAACAATCCAGGATGTTTTCCAGAGCGGCAGCAAATTCTTAGTGGCAGACAACGTGGTCAGCACTTTACGTATAAACCCTAATCAGACATTTGATTCATATCGACTCACAATCCCTGTTGAAAACTAAGCAAGAATTACAGATGCCCACCTTTTCCCTCAAGTGAAAAAAGACTTTTCTTTTTGTGAAAATGTTACGATGATTCAAATGAAGGTGACAAGGTGTTGATCTGGAAACACAACAAGGCTTCAACTCTAGCTGGAGAAAATGGCATTTTACAGAAGATTCACACCGTGCCATAACACCACATTGCACTTTACACCGTCTTCAAGGAACCAGCACCACCCTCTGGGCTCGATGATGTCGCGTCTGACTCCGAAAGGTCGCCAAGGTTAAATGGTGTTTGATTAAAATCACGGGAAGGCCAACTACAGTTATGGAGAATTTACTCATTCCTTGTGTGGGAACTGTAGCGGAGGCACTGATTGTAGCAGATGCAAAGAAAGAAAAAGAAAAAGGAGGAAGACGAGTCTTTTTATTTGTGTAGTCTTCCTTAAAAAAAAAAAATGCACGTTTTTTTTTTTTTCTGGCAAAAAAAGACTTGCCACTGTTTATCAAGCCAAGGCAAATCCAATTAGCCTGTGGCCTGCCTCCCAACCCTATTAACCTGCTCAGCTGTGAGAAAACTCAACAGCCCCTGCCAATATCTCATTTCTCTGGCAGCTGATAAGATCAGCTCAAGATATTCAATGGGTTTCACTTCAGCTTCATCACAGTTGCTGAGCTTTAACCACAGTGGCCGGATCTTTTTTTTCCCCCCCTTTTCACTTGCAATATCATATATATATATATATATATATATATATATATATATATATATATATATATATATATATGTCACATTTATTTACTTCTAGAGGACAGTAACTTTGAGGCCCATGGGTTGTTTTCCCGATCGAGCCTTCACACCGTCTGACAGGAGGCAAACTGATTTTTCTTATCATGGCTTGCCCACAAAGGCCTAGGCCAGGCCTGGATGATTAGCATTCCTTGGCTGAGATGTGTCAAGCCTATTTCTATCACAGAGACAGATTGAGCCTTTCACTCAGGCTTGCGACTGAGTGACACATGGCCTGACCGGGAGGACAACATTGTTATTTGAGTTAAGAAATCAATTTGTATCAAATGTACACTGTAATTTATTTGTTGGCTTTGAAGGGAACCTGGCTAAGATAAATGGGAATGGACTTCTTTTTCCGTGCTCAGCTGATAAAGTTCTTGTGAAGCCCCTGATAGTTCCAGTCAGAGTAAAAGTGACAAACATGTTTAAAGTTGCACAGTGATCTTTAAATCTCAAAAAGAACACCTTGTCGGACATGATAGAACATTTTTTACCTTTTCCTTCTATCTGCCAGAAAGCTGCTGTGACACACGGCTTTAGTACTTTCGCTGACATTTTCTTTATCAAGCGCATCTTGCAGCAAAAAGAGTAAAGATGGGTTTTTTTTTTTGCTTTTTATTTTTCTAGCGCAATCCACTGGAAGCTGCCAAGCTCACAAATCAAGATGGTCTTTTAGGATTAAAAAGATTCATTTGGCTGCATTTTATATATATCATGTTGCAAAATATGCTGAGATATGGTTTTGGGAATAAATAAGTAATATATATGTTGTGTGTGTAGTACACCCCCCATATTAGTAGACTATTCAGAAATAGTATCATTTTAAATGAAATAAAACTAAAACTTTTTTCCAGTACTATATGTTGTCTATTAAAACACTTTTTTTTTTTATCGTATTGCTAAACCTGTTTAATCCAGTTCAGGGTCATGAGGCCAGCGGCTATCCCTGCAAAACCAGGTGTGAGGCCAAAACAGGGTGGCAACTTTCACGAGGCACAATAACATACAAATGAAACCAGTTAGGGGTCACCAGTGAAGCTGTCTGGGATGTTGGGGAGGACATTCTGAGTCCCTGCAGGGTAAGGAAAAAAGGCGGATATGGAGAGAATGTCAGCACTTGAGTGGGGGGCGAACCCAAGGCTCTGGAGCCGAGAGTCAACAGCAGCACCGACCTCTGCTCCACTTCACCATCCCTCCTTCAGCTGATGCCCAAATAATGAAATACATCCACTGACTTGAAAAAAGTGCCTAGTGTGTGCACCGCGTAGTAAATCAACAGTTTACATACAGTACATATGATTTGGACTGATTAGGAGTCCTTCTCCCACACCATAAAAATTCTTTAAATCTCAGAAACTACTCTTAAGTGTATTTGAAATATTCTTCTGTCTCCTCTCAAATAGGCCCAGTTTAAATAGGTTACTTAAAATAAAACTCACTTCATATTAATCTATTAGAATGTATTGATGTTTATGAATGTATTGATTAATACTTAAGGAAAATGAGCAAAACACTTCACATGTACTCACAAACATACTAATGTTTATCTATCTATCTATCTATCTATCATATAGTGCTTTTCACATCTGTCTATATATCATATAGTACCTTTCATATCTATCTATCTATCTATTATATAGTGCCGTTCACATCTATCTATCTATCTATCTATCTATCTATCTATTATATAGTACCTTTCATATCTATCTATCTATCTATCTATCTATCTATCTATCTATCTATCTATCTATCTATCTATCTATTATCTATCTATCTATCTATCTATCTATCTATCTATCTATCATATAGTACCTATCTCTATCTATCTATCTATCTATCTATCTATCTATCTATCTATCTATCTATCTATCTATCTATCTATCTATCTATCTATCTATCTATCTATCTATTATATAGTCCTATCTATCTATCTATCTATTATATAGTACATTTCATCTATCTATCTATCTATCTATCTATCTATCTATCTATCTATCTATATCTATCTATCTATCTATCTATTATATAGTACCTTTCATATCTATCTATCTATCTATCTATCTATCTATTATATAGTGCCTTTCATATCTATCTATCTATCTATCTATCTATCTATCTATCTATCTATCTATCATATAGTGCCTTTCATATCTATCTATCTATCTATCTATCTATCTATCTATCTATCTATCTATCTATCATATAGTGCCTTTCATATCTATCTATCTATCTATCATATAGTGCCTTTCATATCTATCTATCTATCTATCTATCTATCTATCTATCTATCTATCTATCCATTATATAGTGCCTTTCCTATCTATCTATCTATCTATCTATCTATCTATCTATCTATCTATCTATCTATCTATCTATCTATCTCCTTCCTGTTCTTGCTGTCGCTGTGCATGCTGGGTGGTTGTCTTGAGTGTGAGCGAGTGGAACTGGTGGTGGACGCTGAGGTGAGTGTGGTGATTCTTTTTTCTTCTAATTTTCTAGTTTCTTATTTCTATCTTTTCTTTGGTGAAAACAGCTACACTTGTTTTTGTACTGAGTGGCTTAGGCCACGGCAGCCGCAATGGCTGCTAATCTTGAGCGTTTGAGCCGCCGCCATGGGATTAAACTTATATCGGAGGAGTTTGTTCCTTTAGAGGCGGGGGTTTTGGCGGTAGGCGAAGTGGTCGGATGTGACAATATTAAGTCAGCTTCACGAATGAGCGGGAATATCGTGGTTTTTTTGAGCTCTGTGGATTTAGTTCCGACAGTGGTTGAGAAGGGGGTGGTTATTAATGGCTCCTTTGTACAGGTTTCCCCTTTAGCCGTCCCGTCCCGTAGAGTAACAATTTCAAATGCGCCGCCTTTTCTCAAAAATGAAACTATAGCGAAAGAGTTGGAGCGGCATGGGCGTCTGGTATCGAAAATTCGGCACATTCCTTTAGGGTTGTAAATCGCCTGATTTAAAACATGTCTTGTCATTTAGGAGACAAGTTTTATGGTTTTAAATAGAATGGATGACGAATTAAATGTGGCAATGAAGTTTAGAGTGGACGGTTTCGATTATGTGATTTTCGTCACTTCTAATGAAATGAAATGTTTTGGGTGCGGGAGTGAAGCACATTTAATTAAACAGTGTCCTGAGAACACCACGGGAACAAGAAAACTAGCCGTACAAATACAGAAATAGAGGGGCAGAAAGTGGAAGATCACGAAATTGTGGCTGATGGCGCAGAGGCGCAAGGTGATAAGAATAAAAATGCTACTAGAGCTGAAGGGCAGGAGAATCAAGTGCCGCCCAGAGATGAGCCGAATGAAGGCGGTAGTGAAACGGTAGATCAAACAGCGACTGCAGCAGAAAGTGTGTGGGGAGAAATTGATATGGATGAGGGAGGCAGCAACGAGACAGAGGAAAAAAGTGAATTTAAACGTCCTGCTCAAAAGGCAAGGAGAAAGAGAAGATCGGGCACGAAAGAAAATTGTTTTAAGTCAGGGCTCGGGGGTCGTTGGAGAGGATCCCGCCTATGGTCCTTGTCAGGAGGATTTTCCCGTCTTCGCGGAGACGGCCGATAACGTCTCAAATGCGGGGAGTGTCGGGGAAGAAACGACGACGGTAATATCTCCGATGGGTCTGCTGCCTCGGAGCCCCCAGAGTTAAAAGCCAGGGGGGGTTACAGCGCTCAAAGTGTGAAAGAGTTTTTGGTGAATACCGCCGGAAAAAAGGGGTGGATGTGGCCGAATTTTTCCCTGACATTGACCTCTTTCTATCGTCTGTCCGCGGGTTGCGACGAGACAAAGCAGTCTCCGCAATGTTTGATGTTAAAGAGCTCGTGAGGCTAAAGAATTTAACAAGTAAACTGAGAAAACAGTCCAATCTAAACACCACCTAATGGCTAAGCCCCCTGTTAAATCTACTCCACAGTCTTTGTGGTGGTCCCTGTGTTTCATTGTGTGTTCATCTATCTATTCTGTTACCATGGCAAGTGTACACATAGGAACCCTAAATATTAACGGTGGGAGAAGTCCAGATAAGAGGGTCGCATTGTTTGATTTTATCAGACAAAAGACTTGAATGTCACCTTTCTACAAGAAACCCACATTGATGAGCAAAATCAGTGGGAGTGGAGCAGAGATTGGAAGGGGGACATTTTATTTAGTAATGGGACAAATGTTAGTGCTGGAGTGGCCATTTTATTTCTTGGAGGACTTCAAGTAGAAGTTTGCAGCACTGATGAGCTGGTGAAAGGGACTCCTGAAAGTGACGGTGAAACTTCAAGGCAGTGTCGTCACTTTCATTAATGTGTACGAATGAGGGTGAGGAGAGGCTCCACTTCTTTAACAAGTTAGGAGATCTTTTATCCAAGTGTGACCCTGAGGAAGTGGTGGTGTTAGGAGGGGATTTTAATTGTACACTTGATACCAGAATAGACAGAAATAATGGGCTGGAACCGCACCCTCGCTCAGCACGAGCTTTAGGTAAAATAATTAAGGACATTGGGCTGGAAGATGTATGGAGGGCTAAAATGGGGCCTGTCGGCAATACACCTGGGGCGGACGAGTGGAAATACGATCTCAATGGCAGACTCGATCATTTTTATAGTTTTAAGCACCTGTTAGGTTTATTTAAGGTGTGCTCTATTGTGCCTACTGGATTCTCTGATCACAGTTTGGTGTGTTGTACACTTATTTGTAACACTTACAGACCCGTAGTCCATACTGGCATTTTAACACACTCCTCCTTAAAGATCAGAACTTTAAAGAGTTATTTGTTCATTTCTGGGGAGGCTGGAAGGCTATGAAGAAGGAGTTCACCAGCTTACAACAGTGGTGGGAGGTTGGGAAGAGTCACATCCGGGCCTTGTGTCAGGAGTATACCAGAAATGTCACCCAAGTATTGCGGTCAGAAATGGCAGCTTTAGAAATTAAAATAGCTGAATTTCAACAGCTTCTAGAGAAGGGTCCAAATGAGCAGCTTCAGGCGAGCCTGACTTCTGCTAAACTGGGGTTGGCTCACCTGCTTGAGACCAGAGCTCAGGGGGCTTTAGTGAGGGCCCGTTTCAACGACTGACTGAGATGGATGCACCAACTCAATATTTTTTTGGTTTAGAGAAAAAAAACTCGCAGAGTAAAATCTTACATTGCATAAGAACACCCGATGGCAGTGAGACACAAGAGCCCAGTGAAATAAGGCAGGTGGTCCGCGAATTTTATGAACTTCTGTTTGCTGCAGATGGAGATGGTGGCAGTGAAGACCAACAGGCCTTTTTGCAGGACTTACCGCAGCTGCCCAATGCAGATGTGGCACAGCTAAATAGAGAGGTGACCTTTGCAGAACTCACCACAGCCCTGGGACAGCTGAAAACAGGGAAGGTCCCGGGAATCGATGGAATACCAGTGGAGTTTTATAAAGAGTTCTGGGATGTCATCGGCCTGGACTTATTGGAAGTGTTCCATGGTGTTTTAAAACTGGCTTGTTACCGCAGAGCTGCCGTAGAGCCGTGATCACGCTGCTGCCGAAGAAGGGAGACTTGTGTCTCATTAAGAACTGGCGGCCTGTGTCTCTCTTATGCGCTGATTATAAAGTTCTCTCTAAAGCCTTAGCCAACAGGATGGTCCAAGTTTTAGGGAGAGTGGTGCATCCTGATCAGAATTACTGCGTGGCTGGCAGGTCCATC
This sequence comes from Polypterus senegalus, assembly GCF_016835505.1. Taxonomy (NCBI): domain Eukaryota; kingdom Metazoa; phylum Chordata; class Cladistia; order Polypteriformes; family Polypteridae; genus Polypterus; species Polypterus senegalus. Next base: position 15,273,112 of record NC_053168.1, read on the forward strand.
TTTAATAACATTTTTTTAATTCGGGACATTTTGGCTGCTGCAGAACTGTTTGGTTTTCAGACTGGTCTTATTTTTCTTGACCAGGAAAAAGCTTTTGACAGGGTCAGTCACTCATTTTTATGGAATGCCATGAAGGCGTTTGGGTTTGGGGGGTCTTTTATTAAACATATTCGTTTACTTTATAGTGACATTTCTGGTATCATAAAGGTCAATGGTGGCTTGTGTGCACCTTTCAGTGTCAGAAGAGGAGTCAGACAGGGCTGTTCTTTGTCCGGCATGTTATATGCTCTGGCGCTGGAGCCTTTCCTGGTGCACCTGAGGAAGGTGCTGACTGGTCTCTCCATCCCCAACTGCAACATGGACCCTGTGAAAGTCACTGCTTATGCAGATGATCTTGCTGTGGTCATCACAAGCCAGAAGGATTTGGACAAATTAACTGATTGTCTGAGGAATTACAGCAAAGCATCTTCGCTAAAGTGAATTGGAACAAAAGTAGTGCAGTGTTGGTTGGGAACTGGAAAGGATGTAGTCCTCCTCGACTGAAGGGGGGTCTGCAGTGGACAACTGGAGGCTTCCTGTACCTGGGAGTCCATCTCGGAGATGACCACTACATCCAAAAGAACTGGGAGGGTCTGTTGGACAAGGTTACAGCTCGGCTTGCCAAGTGGAAGTGGATACTCCCTCAGTTATCCTATAGAGGACGGATGCTGGTCATTAATAACCTGGTGACCTCCAGCCTGTGGCATAAGTGTATTTGTCTACAACCTCCACCTTTGCTTGTTCAGCAGATACAGAAGGCGATCATGGATTTTTTTTGGACTGGTACCCATTGGATACAGAAGGGCGTTCTATTTTTACCATTGGATGAAGGCGGACAAGGACTTATTGACATTACCAGCAGGATTGCTGCTTTCCGCCTTCAGACCATTCAAAAACTGCTGTATCCTGTCGAGCAGAGCCAGTGGATGAACTTAGCCGTACTCTTCTTTAAACAAGCCAGGCATATGGGACTTGGGAAAAGTTTACTGCTGTGCCACTTAGATAAGATCAAGACTTTACAGGTGCCAGGTTTTATAAAAGCCTTCTAGCAGCGTGGCAACTGCTGTTGATAAAAAAGGACTGTGATGACCTCTCCACATTTTGGGTCCTTCATGAACCACTGTTCTACAATCCTGCTGTTGGCACTGCTACAGGACTTTCTGAAAATTGTATTAATCATTTCATAATACATGGAATAACCACAATAAAGGACATAATTGACTGGGAAAATTACACTTGGAAAAGTGCACAAGTGGTAGCAGTGGAGACAGGAGTGCACTCAGTCCGCCTAATGGAGAAGTTTCTGTGGCAGGTACAATCATCAATGGACAGGGAATCCATGACACTCCTGCACGGAATTTTCTCATCACAATTGAAGCCAACTGACGAAACACCTTTTCCAACGCTTACTGTGTCTCCGGCTGTTGAACTGAGGGATGGTGAGACTAATGTTTTAGCCTTAAGTTCTCTAGAGGCGTTATCTCTACCTACAGTGCCGGGGAAACAGCTGTACAGGATTTGTGTGAAGGTGAACAACCTGGAGCAGCTGAGGACACGAAGACACGACACACCATGGAGAGACAAGCTTGGAGCCCCTCAAGGACTGAACCCCGCATGGAGGTCGTTGTACAAGCCGCCATTGGCCAGTAGGGTGGGAGACCTGCAGTGGAGGTTGGTACATGGGATACTAGCGGTGAACTCCTTCTTATCGATTATATGTCCGGGGTCTCAGATTGCTGCCCTTTTGTGGTCTGAGGGAAAGTGTCTTTCATGCATTTATGTATTGTGAGAGGCTCCAGACCTTTTTTAGTGAAATTGAAAGAATAGTAGAAGGGCTGGGGGTCCCGTATAATGGCACGGTGTTTGTGTTTGGGGTTAGAATTACAAAACACACCAGAGAAAATATGAACTTAATTAATTTTATTATCGGGCAAGCAAAACTGTCAATATGGAAGACCCGTAAAAACAAGATTACTGGGAGTGGAAATGAAAATGTTGTTGTATTTTTTAGAAAAGTATGTGAAAGTAGGATATTAGTGGATTTTAATTTTTATAAGTCCACAAATAATTTAGCAAAGTTTAAGGAAATGTGGTGCGTGAATAATGTGCTTTGTGTATGTGATGAAGATAATTTGCAATTTGTGCTTTGACTTTGGTGTTTCATTCCTTTATAAATTGGGTGGATAAATTGAGAATAAGTGGGATTGGAGGGTGGAAACAATGGGGGGGATTAGATAAATATATACTCCAAGAACAATATGAATATGTAATGGTTTAAAATGAATATTCATCATTAGGAAAGTGTGTACGTGTTTTTTTGTAAGACTTAAGATTTTGAGTTTTTACTGTGTTTTTTTTTATTTATTCCTGTGTTTATTTAATAAAGTTTGCTTTTAAAAATAAAAAAAATATCTATCTATCTATCATTATATAGTGCCTTTCTATCTATCTATCTATCTATCTATCTATCTATCTATCTATCTATCTATCTATCTATCTATCTATCTATCTATCTATCTATCTATCTATCATTATATAGTGCCTTTCTATCTATCTATCTATCTATCTATCTATCTATCTATCTATCTATCTATCTATCTATCTATCTATCTATCTATCCATTATATAGTGCCTTTCTATCTATCTATCTATCTATCTATCTATCTATCTATCTATCTATCTATCTATCTATCTATCTCATAACTCGGCAGGAAACAGATAAGTAATTTTTTGGTATATCTGATAGACGTGTGCAAAAGGCAAAACAAAACAAGTAAAATAAAAACACAGCAACCAAAGCCAAGACGAGAGGCAAAAATCACATTCAAAATTCTGGGAAGAAGTTAAAAACCAAGTAAGACAAGAAAATCATTCACAAAAAGAATACTGTGAGAGTTTGAAGGATTTATCCACAGATCAGAAAAAGCTCCGTGCAACCACTGAGCTTTTATCCTGTTTGCTGAACTCAAGGTCCCCCGAAACGTGGGTCGCGACCCTAACAATGGTACGCAAAATGGCTTCTACTATAGGAAAAAACTATAAGACCCCAAAATTCAACCCTGATCATGACAATCTATCTATCTATCTATCTATCTATCTATCTATCTATCTATCTATCTATCTATCTATCTATCTATCTATCTATCTATCTATCTATCACATTCAGTGGTGCCCTTCATATTTATCTGTTATATAGTGCCTTTTCTATCTGCCCATCTTTCTATTTTTCTGTCGCGGATTAGCACTTAGGAAACATTTTGGGCCCCAGAAGGTTAAGCAGTACCACCCTGAGTCGAGAGGAGGAACTGTTGCTAAGACCATCTCCCTTTTCACCCACAGTTCAGAGAGGTGCCAGCAGCCTCACTTCCACATCCTCCATCGAGGCGCCACCCTTTCCAGGAGGTTACTAAGAAGACCAAGAGGCCAGCGGAAGTGGGAAGTCATTTCAGGACCCACATCAGCAGAGAAAAGAGTTCTAAGCACATTTGACATGAAGATCTTTTGTTTTCTTTAATTGGTTTAAGTCATTATTTTCCACCCTTGTGTGCCATTTATTTGTAACCATTTTTAACCTTTATTAAAGATGGCCACCAAGTTGGTACCCCAACCGTTTGGGCTGAATCTTCTGGTTTAGTGCTACACTATCATGTATAACAAACAGCACAACAACTTCAAGAACAGCTTATTAACAGAGGTCAAAAAAAGAACGTCTCAGTTTCTGCTGTGAAGAGGAGACTTTGTCTTCTAGTGTGCAGTAGTTTACAGCGAGTATTTCAGGGCTCTATGTTGCTTTTTAAGGAATGTTTTTCTTACTGTCAGAGGAACCGTCAGCCACCTTTCCTGCAGAGGGAGGAAGAGATAAAGCATTAGGTAACAGTGTCAGGTGCCATTGCTAGGTTATATTGTGCCCTAGGCCAACCTTATTAGTGCACCAACCGACTGTTTGGTAGCTAACCCGTGCAGATGGGTTCCACCCCTCGCCTTATGATCTGCCTAATTCGCCTTAATGGTGGCGCAGGCCCTGGCGCTACCCCCTGGTTCGGACTGTTGCAACTATTAAGTGAGCCCAGACACACATGTGTGACAATATATAGAGATGAGGAAGATGAAGAAGTCAACACCACAGGAGGTACTGCCAGTTCTTTTAGTTCTCTTCAGCCACTAGGTAATGGACATTTTCAGCGCAATTTCCAGCTTACATGTAAAAACAGGTTAAAGATATCGGAGGAATGGAACTTGTTTGCAGCAGAAGGGCATCTCTAATAAAATGGGTGCAAGGAAAGAATGAGTAAGTGGAGGATGCAGATATGGGGAACTGTAGGAGTCTCTTAAAGCTTTGTGGTAAAAACAAGGAGCAAAGAAGAAGTACACATGCTTAGACACCGATGTTGAGTTCTGTTATTTCTTTGTTCAGGCCAGGTAGGTGCTGTCAACCCCTCAAAACACAGGAACCCTCTATCCTGGCTATTGAGACCCCAATCACGATCTGGACTCCACCAGACCATGCAGATGAACCTGCTCATAATCGTCTTTGTGGAGTTTACTTGTCCTTCCCAAGTGTCTCCTGCCACATCCCCAAAAATATACAGGTTAGGTTAACTGTGGGGTTTTAAATTGGCCCCAGCATGAGTGCAGATGTGTTTGTGTGTGTGTGTGTGAGGTGGCACTGTGGTGTCCGGTGTTCAAATTCTACCAGGACAGGCTCAACCGTCATGACCCAAGAACTAGATTACGCAGATTTGAGAATGGAAGGCCATATTATCTTGTCTTGAAATGGGATCTGTGTCAGCATGAAGCTGTCATATAATTATCCTGGCGGCCTAATTATGTGAGCTCATTTACACTATAATCACATCCCCACTGCACGTAGTGTTTATCATGCGTCTTTCTGTTTACAGATCTGGTGGAGTTCGCATTCTTGTGATTAAATACAGAAGAAAATGCACTCGTCTTTGATTTTAATGATTTCTTGTTCCCTTCAGTTTGAAAACATTATGCGCCTTTTGATATGTAATTAATTTGTTATTCTGCTTATTACACAACTCATATTAGATGCGTGATGCAATTAATAAGAGAATTAAAAAGGAAATGGGATACATAAAGTTTTACATAATAGCATTTTGTAGAGTGTAACATTTAATAACTTTTATCTGTTTTAGTTTTCTTTCCATGGAGGATGTGATGGTGTATAAAGGCCAGTGAATGAGACCAAAAGCATGTAAAGTTTGGGAGGCATTGTAGGATAATCTGATATTGGCCACACTATGTTTTGAAGATGCCATTTTAAAAGTATTTCCATTGTATATAAAGCTGAAATGGTCTTAAACAAATGTTACTGTGGTATAGTACTGTATATTATGCAGCTTTCCAAACTTCAGCTCACCCCTTACATTAGTTCAGTGCCCATTCAAGCTCATAGTAATTGTCAAAGTTTAGACAGTTGTACTGTTGGTATTTGTGGTCCCCTACTGCTTGCCCAATCTGGAGCTCCTAACGATTAAATGAGATTAACTCCTGTTGTTTCTTCTTGTGTCCACATCCATGCTTTGGTAGTCCTGTCTTGAGCCCTTCACTTATTCTGCACCGCTCACAACTGACGGTAATGTTTTTCCCCCACTGGGGCACCCACCACAATAGTCTGTCATTATGTACAATTAACAGGTTTAATCTTGTTAAGAATGTAGCTCTCGGAGTCCTGCTCTTCTGTTTCTTTGTTTCTTCTGTTTTTGTTTTGTTTTTAAGGCATTCTGTCATTATCTGCTTAGTAAGATGAGCCAATGCAGGATTTCACCCTAATCCAAAGCACTAGTACGCTACAAGGTCTCTTAATATGTTTTTCATTGAAATGAACAGTCCTAATTTCTTTTCATTTCCTTTACGCTTTTCTTTATAATGTTAGCCTACCTGCTTGAAAGTTCCTTTCTAAATTTGAGATTCACCTAAAATGTGTAATCATGTACTGAGATAGCACACTGCAGTAAACACACTAAGATGGCAGCCCCTGAGGGTCCCTCCTAGCAAGCCTTCTAGCAGGCTGCTTCCCTATTCTCAAGTTCCAACAGTAGCGGTGAACCTTTTCCAGCCAATTAGGCTTTAGATTTGTCCTCTGCTTCGGAGACACTCAGAGCCACTTGATCAAAGTGCCCCAGCTGGCGCTCCGTGTCACGCTAATCTTTACTTCTTGATCTGACCTTAGCATCTTCAAGTATAAAGAGCAGCTCCCTTTTCATTTACTTTAACCTAATGTTTGACCTTGGAACTCAAGTTTGTGCTGTTATTAGTTTAGCTTGACCAAGGCTTTTCAGATCCTTTGGCACAAAATGTGTGTCTTCCAACAAGCCCTTCAGTCAGCCAAGCCACAGGTGTAATTCTTGGCTTTATTAAGGTACGGCACACACATGCCATTAGGACCTGACCTACTGTTTTAAAGGAATCTATCTATCTATCTATCTATCTATCTATCTATCTATCTATCTATCTATCTATCTATCTATCTATCTATCTATCTATCTATCTATCTATCTATCTATCTATCTATCTATCTATCTATCTATCTATCTATCTATCTATCTAAAAACAAACATCAGCTTACTTTATATACTCCTTGCTATAATTTCAGAGCTCCCATATTCTACGGTTCTGCTAAACGAATTATTATAAAGTGCCTTTTCAAATATAAGCTCATCTATCTATCTATCTATCTATCTATCTATCTATCTATCTATCTATCTATCTATCTATCTATCTATCTATCATATAGTGCCTTTCACATCTATCTATCTATCTATCTATCTATCATATAGTGCCTTTCACATCTATCCATCTATTGTCAGGGATACCAGGGGCAATGACCCAGCTGGGATGCCTTGAGGGACCAGAAGAGGGTCTAAGCCTGCCCTGGATCATGTGGGGGCAGCCATCCTGGTTGCTTTGGGGGCCACGGGTAGAGGGCTTGGAAGCCCAACCCTGTAGGGACCCGTGGTCACTGCCAGGGGGCGCCCCAATGCCTTGGGAACCCTGGACCTCAGCACTTCCACCACACCAGAAAGTGCTGGGGGTAGAAGAGAAGGGACACCCGGAGAGCTTCCAGGAGAACAGCCGGCATTTCCGACACACTGGGGGTGTCCAGGGAGGAATGCCGGGAAACACCTGGAGCTCACCCGGGATTATATAAAAGGGGCCGTCTCCCTTCATTTGGAGCTGGAGTCGGGTGGAAGCAGGACAAGGCAGGAGAGAGAGTGGAGGCGGCCCGAAGAAGAAGGCATTGTGTGACCAGAACTGTGTTTGGGGTTTGTGTGCACTTAAATATTGTAAATATTAGTTGAAAGTAAATGTGTGGTGGTGATGAACAACATGTCCACCTGTCTGTGTCCGGGCTGCGTCCACACTTTCATATAATGCCTTTCACATCTATCTATCTATCTATCTATCTATCTATCTATCTATCTATCTATCTATCTATCTATCTATCTATCTATCTATCTATCTATCTATCTATCTATCCCATTTAGTTTGTAGTGATGGCTGAGAAAAAACTTTTTTTGCAGAAAGGAAGCAAAGCTTCTGATATAATAAACAGATAACAATATCAAAAAATGTCCATTAAAAAATTTCATGTTACTTGTGTTGCATAATCCACAAGTCAAGACATCTACTCATATGCCGACAACAGTCATTTATTTTTGCTAATATATTGTAAAATAGTTCACTTCCAGAAATTAAAACAGAAAACACTCAGGAATTTTTTTTAAATTGGAGATCTGCCTCCCCTCGACATTCATTGCTTAACGAATAGTGTTGATTGGTGAAGCCTGTTTGCGGCAAATATTGTTGGGCTCGCTGCTAACCTTTTTCGCTGTAGATTTACCTGAAAATCCACTATGTGCGACTGTTATAGACTCAGATCAAATGCGTGTTTTTATCATATCAAATATGTCAGTTTGAAAATGAAACACACAAGCACACACTTGAATCCAAACGTCTTTATTTTTTACCGACTGAAATTTGGACTTCCCAGGTTCTACACATTCATAGCGATATGTCATTTGAACGATTTCTTTTCATTTGAGATTTTTTCAAAGATAAAAGTCAAATTTTTTTGTTACTGCAAATGTGAAGCAGAAATATTGTTTTCAAATTAAGACATGAAATATAAAATAAACACTTTCACAAAAGGTATGGCAAAACAACTGTGCTTTTATTCGAGAATAAAATTGATTAAAAAATCATTCAAATGACATGTTGCTGAGTGTGTACAGACCTGGAAGTCCAAATAATGTAGTGTAGTGTAGAAGTGTGTAGACTCACTACTCCACTTTAGCATACCCTGACTATAGCTGCTGATTAACTGTGCAGACTACAGTAATCCCTCGCTATATCGCGCTTCGACTTTCGCGGCTTCACTCTATCGCGGATTATATATGTAAGCATATCTAAATACATAACGCAGATTTTTCGCTGCTTCGTGGGTTCTGCGGACAATGGGTCTTTTTACTTCCTGTACATGCTTCCTCAGTTGGTTTGCCCAGTTGATTTCATACAAGGGATGCTATTGGCGGATGGCTGAGAAGCTAACCAATCAGAGCATGCAGTTAAGTTCCTGGCTCAGCGATGGAGTGCTGAATTTGATTCTGCGGCGTTAACCAGGAAGTCTTGTCTCGCTCATTCAGCATCAACGTGTTTCGCTGTGTAAAGAGTTCACTTTTATGCTCTTGTGTGTTTATCTTTGTGCATAGTCAAGCCCTTCATTATGGCTCCAAAACGATCTGCTCCTGCTACTGCTTCAGGGGCCGTGCCCAAGTGCCAACGGAAGATGTTAACGATTGCTGAAAAGGTAAACGTTTTGGATATTTTGAAGGAAAGGAAAAGCTACACCGATGTAGGACGCCATTACGGCATCAATGAGGCTACGATTCTTTTTATTTAAAAAGTAGGAAAGGAATATGAGATCTACGGCCGCAGTGTCCTTTTAAACAGGGTGTAAAACGAGTTGTAAGTGGATGTAATAAGGCAGTACAGTAGTCTGGATGGAATCTGCTTTAGGGATTTGGATTGAAGTCTGCTGGAAGAAGAACAACGGCGATGCTATACAGTCGCTTGAAGAGGCTCCTTTAGAAGAGCTGTAACGCTCTCCTTTGCTGTGCAGTAAAATTAAACTCATCGTTATCGGACAAGTCATCATGTCATTGTTGGTGAGTAACCATAATTAATTTTCTACTTACAGTACTTAGTACATGTACGTACGTTTAGTGTCACTGTACACACATTTAATGTATACAATTTTTCTTGCATTGTACGTATTTATTGCTGGTGGCCTGTCTATCGTAATGACTGTAACATAAATGATATCGGAGACACTCGATATCTTTAAAATAATATTTAGGTTTTACTGCATATAATCAGTGTGTTTACATACTGTAAAAGATGCAATAGGAGACAGCATAAAGGTTTGGGGTTTGCCGGCCCCGTATATTGCACACAATCCAGAATGGAAAATATGGTCAAAATTATAAACAAAACAGTTCATAAACGCGACGCCGAAACATGGCGTCGGCGGCCATTTTATTAGGGAGGATCCGGAAGTGGAGGAATGCTGGGAAGGACCGTGAGGGAGGATGGGATTGATGACGTCAGGGCAAGATGGCGGAGGAAGGGCGGAAGTACCGCACTGCGGTCAAAACGCGGCTTATGGTGGAGAGAGGTCCTTTTTCCTATGAGGAAGCAGAGGGAGAAAGTTAGTACCCCACCATTCCCTGCCGGCGAATGTGTTCCCAGGTGCGTTCAAATCCATCCGCGGTCTCCTACTCGCGTGTGTGTGACAATACGTAAAAATATCTAAGAGAATACAAAGGGTTTATGCTGTATAACTGTGCGGGGAATATTTATAAACAGTGTGGGAGAGTTTAAAAGGGCTTAAAATATATAAAAATAACCATACAAACATATGGTTTCTACGGGGGGGTCTGGAATGCAACTCCCGCGATCGAGGAGGGATTACTGTACATCTCTGTTGTGAGTCATTAGCACTGCAACATAAGTAACATGATAGTTATAAGTCATTACTAGCCCTCACCTATTCTGTTTCTGTTCTTGGTACTTAAATGTAGTACTTGGTGCCCACTGCACAACTGCCAAGTTGTTATTCCTGTCTAAGGAAAAGTCATCTCTGATGGAGGCTCACAGGAATCATCAAGTAGAGGGGTCCTTTCATTGGATTGGCTGGCCCAGTGCTGACTCATCTGTGGAATGGCCAATAGGAGTGGCAGCTTGATGGCAGAGGTCTCAAGGACTCTGAACAAATCCAAATCCTAATTTAAGATATCATCTACTGTATTATTATATTGTATTGAGTGTTACTTGTGTTTTGTTCTATGTATTGTATCGTATTTACCCAATATTTTAACACCCACTGCACACCCAACCTACCTTGAAAGGGGTTTCTTGTCGAATTGCCTTTCCTGAGATTTCTTCCATTTTTTTTTCCCTACAAGGGTTTTTTTTTGGTGTGGAGTTTTTTCTTGTCTTCTTAGAGAGTCAAGGCTGGGCGACTCTCAAAAGACAGGGCCTAGAAATAAATACATTGTATTGTATTGCAATGTGTGCATTTCACATTCAAGCCATCATACTAAATATAATAAATACATTTCTGTTGCAAAAATTAATGCGAAACAGCAGTTTAGGTCTGTGTGCCAGTTGACGTCACAGAAGCAGAATTGTCCAAAATAAAAACTTTTTATATTTGATATACAGTAATAAACATATACATTTGCTTTGTGTTTATAATACCCAACACTTCTAGTTTCATCGTACATTGACACCGATCGTTGTAGACACAGAACACCAATGGAATGTACAGTATTTCAAACAATGATCTATCATTACCTGGATAATTCCTTACAAGTCTTTCCCATATAAAATCTTAAATGCAGATTTGAGCTGTAAGAAAAAGTATTCAAGTTGGCAGTGCTAAGTGTCAGAAGGGGAAAATGGCTGGCTAAATGGGGGATGGATGAGTGTCGCTAATTGACATATTTGCAAAACAAAGGTGGCTGTCAGTGGGCAATTTGGTGAGTTGGGAAAAATAGGGTGATCAAGGGAAACAAAATTGGGCGGGATTCTAGTGTTAAGAAACAAAAATATGTCTATTGTCCAGATAGTATCACTGTCTATAGTGAAAAGGGGATATCACCAGATGATTATGAAGTTTAACATGGCCCAGACTTAATGATAATAATAGTAATTACATTTGTGGAGAATATGTACAAAGGAAGTGTGACAGTGGTGAGGTCTGCGGTAGGAGTGATGGATACATTCAAGGTGGAGGTGGAATTACATCAGGGATCGGCTCTGAGCCCTTTCTTATTTTAATAGTGATGGATAGGTTGACAGATGAGATTAGGCAGGAGTCCCTGTGGACTATGATGCTTGCCGTTGACATTATGATCTGTAGCGATAGTAGGGAGCAGGTTGAGGAGACCCTGGAGAGGTGGAAATCTGCTCTAGAGAGGAGAGGAATGAAGGTCAGTAGGACTACCAAGACAGAATACATGTGTGTGAATCAGAGGGAGGTCAGTGGAATGGTGAGGATAGAGGGAGTAGAGTTGGCGAAGGTGGATGAGTTTAAATACTTGGGATCAACAGTACAGAGTAATGAGGATTGTGGAAGAGAAGTGAAGAAGAGAGTGCAGGCAGGGTGGAGTGGGAGGAGAAGAGTGTTAAGAGTGATTTGTGACAGACGGGTATCAACAAGAGTGAAAGGGAAGGTCTACAGGACGGTAGTGAGACCAGCTAGGTTACATGGGCTGGAGATGGTGGCACTGACCAGAAAGCAGGAGACAGAGCTGAAGGTGGCAGAGTTGAAGATGTTAAGATTTGCATTTGGTGTGATGAGGATGGACAGGATTAGAAATGAGGACATTAGAGGGTCAGCTCAAGTTGGACGGTTGGGAGACAAATTCAGAGAGGTGAGATTGTGTTGGTTTGGACATGTGCAGAGGAGAGATGCTGGGTATATTGGGAGAAAGGTGATAGGGATAGAGCTGCCAGGGAAGAGAAGAAGACGAAGGCCTAAGAGAAGATTTAATGGATGTGTTGAGAGAGGACATGTAGGTGATGGGTGTAACAGAACAAGATGATGAGGTCAGGAAGATATGGAAGAAGATGATCCGCTGTGGCAATCCCTAACAGGAGCAGCTGAAAGAAGAAGAACAAATAGCATTTTTCAAACCTACTCAAAGTGCTTTACATAGACAGTGGGGAGCAACTTCAACCAACCATCAATTTGTAGCACCCACATGGATGATGCGGTGGCAGCCCATTTAAGTGCCAGTACCCTCACCGCACATCACAACAAAGATAACAACAATTTGTTTCTCATCTAGCCCAAAGTCACACAAGAAATGCCTCAATGGGCTTCAATGGGCGCTCTTTTTGGACAGCCCCCAGCCCTGACGTTCTAAGAAGACAAGAGAAAACTCAAAAACAAAAATCCCTAATAGGAACAAAAAATGGGAGAAATCTTGGGAATGACAATTCAGAGAGAGACCCCCTTCAAGTTAGTTTGGATGTGCAATGGGTGTCACACAAAACAAAACACAAGTAATTCTTTTCACAGAGCTAGGTGACCGATCTTTCATTGCTATCTCCTATAGTACAAAAACATTAGTGATTTGGTGATGAAGGAGTAATAGAAGGTTAGTGTGGGACTGGGATTATTAGTAGGCCAGAATGGACAAGGCCACCGTAGGCAATTTAACCAGGACATTGTAATGTAGTGGGGAGCTTCCATTAAAATATTACAAGACTGCCAAGTTGCTCAGGGCAATGTGTTTGGATTCCCTGTAAGTTACAAGGCAACACAACATATCTGGGTTCCATGTCCTACTATGTATGTTGCATCTGAGACCTGTACATTAGAACATGAGAACATTAGAACAATCTAGACAAGAACAGGTCATTTCATACCAGTCCTATCCACTTAATTCTTCCAAAATAACATCACGTTGAGTTTTGAAGGTTTCTAAAGTCCTACTGCCTACCACACTACTTGGTAGCTTATTCCATGTGTCTGTGGTTCTTCTTTGTAATGAAAAACTTCCTAATGTTCATGTAAAATTTACCCTTAAGAAGTTTCCAACTGTGTCCCCGTGTTCTTGTTGAACTCCTTTAAAAGTCACAGTCTTAACCCGCTGGACTAATTCCCTCCATAATGTTAAACATTTCAATCAGGTCTCCTCTTAATCTTCTTTTGTTTAAACTGTAAAGGCTCAGCTCTTTAAATCTTTCTTTATAGCTCATCCCCTGTAGCCCTGGAATCAGCCTAGTCGCTCTTCTCTTTACCTTTTCTAGTGCTGTTATGTCCTTTTTTTAGGCTGGAGATCAAAACTGCACACAGGACTCCAGATGAGGCCTAACCAGTGCACTATACATTTTCAACATGACCTCCTTGGTGTTGTATTCTGTACAACCTAACATTCTGTTAGTCTTCTTAATGGCTTCTGAACACTGCCTGATAGTTGATAGTGACAAGTCCACTACGATTCCTGTAAGTAGTTCTCCGGTTGTACGTGAAACAAGTTACTGACTATGACCTAAAGGTCCCTTTCAACCTTATTGGTGGTGAGCTTAGTGTTGAGAGACAAGTTATTTGCAAATGCTGAACTAGTAAAAGTAGGTGTGCGATAGCAGATTCCAGTGTCCCAGATGTTCTAAACACATGTATGAAAGTAATAGACTCAGGTCTTTTTATTCGTGCAGCAAGCTACTGGAAATGCTCTACCAGTCCATAGTAGCATTGCTCTGCACAGTGGTCTCCCGGGGAAGCAAATTGAGCTCAAAAGATGTAAAAATGCCTGAACAAACTTATTAGGAAAGCCTGCACCATCACAGGGCGAACCCTGGACACATTGGACGCTGTTGTGAAAAACAGGATTGTGGTGAAATTCGATGCCATTATGAAAAATCCCTTCCTTCCCCTCTAGGAGGTGCTCTCTTAGAGAAGTTGTAGCCACAGACGTATTCCACCAAGGTATTCTAAAAAGCATCTCTGGGGGTCTTATCAGGCCAATTTAATGCTTCCTCCTGACGTCCCAAACTGAATGCTGATACTCTTTAAGTTAATTTTGTCATTCTTGCACAGTATACATTTATTATTGATTGATTGACTGCCTGATTGATAATTTGATTGTGTTATCTCTCCTGTGGTTCTGTCTCGTTGGTTTTATTTTTCTGCTGCTGTATGCATCTGAATTTCCCCTTAGGATTAATAAAATGTATCTAATGCAAGCTAATCTAATATCATTTTGATATTAAAGCCAGGTGGACTGGAAGTGCAACAATTAGCACTGTTGCCACTCAGCTACAGAAGAAACAATTTGAATCTTAGCCTGGTCAGTACAGACCCTCATACCCGCAACTGTAAATATTTCACTTTTTTTAAACATTTTAATTATGAATGTGCTGAGAACAGAAGCCACAATGATGAATCAAATTGCAGATTTCTCAAATTCACTCAAACCAATTTTTACCTTTTCAGATCATACTACAGTAGATCTCTCTTCTGAGACCATTTGTGCACTACTAGCTGTCCCCCGTGGCTCCGTCCGTGTAGTAGTAAAACAGGACAAACTTTAAAAATCAATAACATTATTTTAAAACATGTAATCATTTGTATTGAGAAGAATTTATATTGATAGCTTTCGTATCCGAGGGCCTCTTCATATACAATATTTTTGGTTTTGCTATCAGTGTCGAGAATTTAGCTGTGATCTTTGCCAAAAATGTAAAAAGTTGGCAAGGTATCTCTGGCCAAGTGAAAAGTAGGTATGCTCCAACGTCATCTGATCGTGTTCAGCTCCCATGTGGGGAAAAGAGCACGTGGCCGTGATATCTCTTGTTTTGTGCAGCTACCTCCTAAAACACACATAGCTGTGATCTCTCTCTCAAAAACGTCAAACGTTACTTCTTAACAATCTTCAAATGATAATGTCTGCTGAGCAAACAGGTATGACTAGCTAAGCGGAGGATAGGTGCACTCCAACACGTGGCGAGAGGTAGAGTGACTCGAACCGAGGCTGGCGCGTGAGTGAGGAGGGCCCCATCTGGCTCTCTACTCCTGAGGTCACGATTCCCCCTCCACTTGGCCGGCAGCCTGTCTCTTGGATTCGTGCAAATAAAGCGGAGCGGCAAGCGAACTATAATACTTAGTGCGATGAAAGAAGTCGCAAAATCAGCAGGAATGTTCAAGCAAATTATAGAAATAAACCCAATCAAAATCTGTTAAGTTGTTCTCTCGTAAAAAGCGGACAGACATACAGACAGACAGATGTTGGATTTTATATACAGTGGTGCCTTGGTTTGCGAGCATAATTTGTTCCAGAAACTTGCCTGTAATTCAAAGCACTCATACAGTGGTGTGAAAAACTATGTGCCCCCTTCCAGATTTCTTATTCTTTTGCATGTTTGTCACACAAAATGTTTCTGATCATTAAACACATTTAAACATTAGTCAAATATGACACAAGTAAACACAAAATGCAGTTTTTAAATGATGGTTTTTATTATTTAGGGAGAAAAAAAAATCCAAACCTACATGGCCCTGTGTGAAAAAGTAATTGCCCCCTTGTTCAAAAATAACCTAACTGTGGTGTGTCACACCTGAGTTTAATTTCTGTAGCCACCCCCAGACCTGATTACTGCCACACCTGTTTCAATCAAGAAATCACTTAAATAGGAGCTGCCTGACACAGAGAAGTAGACCAAAAGCACCTCAAAAGCTAGACATCATGCCAAGATCGAAAGAAATTCAGGAACAAATGAGAACAGAAGTAACTGAGATCTATCAGTCTGGTAAAGGTTATAAAGCCATTTCTAAAGCTTTGGGACTCCAGCGAACCACAGTGATAGCCATTATCCACAAATGGCAAAAACATGGAACAGTGGTGAACCTTCCCAGGAGTGGCCGGCCGACCAAAATTACCCCAAGAGCGCAGAGACGACTCATCCGAGAGATCACAAAAGACCCCAGGACAACGTCTAAAGAACTGCAGGCCTCACTTGCCTCAATTAAGGTCAGTGTGCACGACTCCACCATAAGAAAGAGACTGGGCAAAAACGGCCTGCATGGCAGATTTCCAAGACGCAAACCACTGTTAAGCAAAAAGAACATTAGGGCTCGTCTCAATTTTGCTAAGAAACATCTCAATGATTGCCAAGACTTTTGGGAAAATACCTTGTGGACTGATGAGACAAAAGTTGAACATTTTGGAAGGCAAATCTCCCGTTACATCTGGCGTAAAAGGAACACAGCATTTCAGAAAAAGAACATCATACAAACAGTAAAATATGGTGGTGGTAGTGTGATGGTCTGGGGTTGTTTTGCTGCTTCAGGACCTGGAAGGCTTGCTGTGATAGATGGAACCATGAATTCTACTGTCTACCAAAAATCCTGAAGGAGAATGTCCGGCCATCTGTTCATCAACTCAAGCTGAAGCGATCTTGGGTGCTGCAACAGGACAATGACCCAAAACACACCAGCAAATCCACCTCTGAATGGCTGAAGAAAAACAAAATGAAGACTTTGGAGTGGCCTAGTCAAAGTCCTGACATGAATCCAATTGAGATGCTATGGCATGACCTTAAAAAGGCGGTTCATGCTAGAAAACCCTCAAATAAAGCTGAATGGTGATACACCACAGTTAGGTTATTTTTGAACAAGGGGGCAATTACTTTTTCACACAGGGCCATGTAGGTTTGGATTTTTTTTTCTCCCTAAATAATAAAAACCATCATTTAAAAACTGCATTTTGTGTTTACTTGTGTTATATTTGACTAATGGTTAAATGTGTTTGATGATCAGAAACATTTTGTGTGACAAACATGCAAAAGAATAAGAAATCAGGAAGGGGGCAAATAGTTTTTCACACCACTGTATATCAAAGCAAATTTCCCCATAAGAAATAATGGAAACTCAGATAATTTGTTCCACAGCCCAAAAATATTCATATAAAAATGATTACCCTATATACTCACATATTAGTTCTCACCATGAATAAGTCAGGACTTGATTTTACTGTATAACTTTTGGAATTTTATAATGTCGGTCGTATAATTTGAATGCGGAAAACGTACACTATTGGTCCGAGAGATTATGCTATGCTAACACCCACCTGAGAGCGTAACCAAGGAGCACACGGCCGTTTTTTTCTATGTGGGTGCGGCACTGTACTGTATCAGCGTGTGCTCCTAACCTCTCTCTCTGTTGTGCCCACGTGACCACACAGTAATACCCAAACTATTCTAAAGTGACGTTTGCACTGATTTGTGTTTTTTGTATCTCACACCCTCATACACCTTTATCATAAGAGCATCCCGAATATACAATGGAGCGTTCGATCAGAAGAAAATATAAAGCTGGTTTTAAATTAAACGTTATTGAAGTAGCGAAAGAAATTGGTAACGGCACTGCTGCACCAAAATTTGATGTGTCTGAGAAATTGGTACGAGATTGGAAGGGGCAAAAAAAAAAATAAATTAATTGTCGCATTTTTGAACGAGCGTATAAGTCGGGCTCTGATTTTATGATTGATTTTTTGGGTTTCAAGACCCAACTTATACGTGCGTATATACAGTACTGTAATACAAAATATTAAGTAAAAATACATAAAACAAATTAACCTGCACTTTACCTTTGAAAAGAATTGTGGCTGGTGTGAGGGAGACGAGAGAGAGGAGTGTTATTGTGTAGGATGACTTTCACACTAACTAACGTAATCCCTGCTCTCTGTTGGCTTGCTGGAATCTTTTTCATTTTTTTGCGACTTTAACAAGGAACCTATTCAATAACAGTTGCTGTTGCCTCCTTTTGAGGATTTCGCAGAAATGTGACATTGCATTGTCGTTAAACAGATTCATTGCTCGCACTGCTACAGCCTTATTCGGGTGGTGCTTTTCTACAAACTTTTTTTGTTGCAGTACAGTTACTAAAGAACTGTCACTACACTGTAACTACACTTGGACACAAAATTAAAAAATGCTTCACGCACACCGACGTGGTCACAATGCTATAGTAAACAGTATACGCTCGCACGGATGTTGACTATACGAGTGAGGCACGCCGACTGAGACCGAGCATGGGAGACGATTACCCACAATCCCACAGCGAGAGAGAGAGAGAAGAACTATTGGCTCAGTTGTGATCACGTGATGCTCGGCAGACATAGCGGATACGTACTACTCGTATTGCAAGACCTCGCTCGTTTATCAAGTTAAAATTTATTACAAATTTTTGCTTGTCTTGCAAAACACTTGTAGACCAAATTACTCGCAATCCAAGGTTTTACTATATAGAGAGATAAAACAGGATCAGATATGAATAAGTCTAATTGATCGGCTTAAAAACTTACTAAACAAAAGAGTGTTTTGATTTTTTTTTTTTTCTTTTTACTTTAAATGAGGTTTAACTGAGTGAGGTTTCAAGTCAACTTCAGTTTCAGTTTCTTTTTGTTGAGCACAATTCACCAACAAGGCCAGGGTTAATAAGCTATAAGATAACTACAGCATGAAATAAGAAGTACAACATGTATACAATGCATAATGCTAAGAGAAAAGAAATCATCCATCCATTTTCTAACCCGCTGAATCCGAATACAGGGTCACGGGGGTCTTCTGGAGCCAATCCCAGCCAACACAGGAACCAATCCTGGGCAGGGTGCCAACCCACCACAGGACACACACAAACACACCCACACACCAAGCACACACTAGGGCCAATTTAGAATCGCCAATCCAGCTAACCTGCATGTCTTTGGATTGTGGGAGGAAACCCACGCAGACACGGGGAGAACATGCAAACTCCACGCAGGGAGGACCCGGGAAGCAAACGCGGGTCTCCTAACTGCGAGGCAGCAGCGCTACCACTGCGCCACCGTGCCGCGAAAAGGAATCATTATAAAATAAATAAAAAATACGCAATACTGTTATGTATTGTGGCAGGAGTCCCCAAGGGTGGTCCGGCATGCAGGATCCTCGTTATTGAGGAACCAAGAGACTGGACTAGGGCCAAGGAGATGACCACGTAACACCTGGCTGTGGTAGATAAAGGGTCACTTGTGGAGGGTGGGACTGGACTGCGTGTCTGCCTGAGGGGTTGCCAACCAGGATCCTGAGCTGTTTCATCATGTGGTGGGTGCAGCAACACGCTATACCAGTGCATGCTCCCCAACCTGACCTGAATATAGTTATGAACCACTAGGGGCACCACCCTAAAATGCCACACACAAGTCCCAGGTACAAATCCAAGGTTTATTTGTACAAATACCTTACAAAAGGCTTCTTTGTAATAATTAACACCAGTACAATTCTCTTCTTCTCTCTTGTCCTTCTCCTTCCACTTTTCCCAGATGAGCTTTGTCCATCTTTTTTTTTTTTGTTGTTCTTTATTTTGCCTTATACAATTTCTTGTATTAGGAATTTGTTAGTTTTTGCATACCCCTTGGGGTCAGAGCGTAGGGTCAGCCATTGTACAGTTCCCCTGGAGCAATTGCAGGTTAAGGGCCTTGCTCAAGGACCCAGCAGATTAGGATCTCTTTTGGCAGTGATGGGGACTCGAATCGGCAACCTTCTGGATTCCAGCACAGATCCTTAGCCTCAGAGTCACCACTCAATAATTAACACCAGTACAATTCTCTTCTTCTCTCTTGTCCTTCTCCTTCCACTTTTCCCAGGTGAGCTTTGTCCATCTTCCAGCCGACTTCGACTTGCCTGAATGAGGTTGAGTGGCTTCTTTTATCTTGGATCCAGGAGTAATTCTGGTGCTTGGTCATAGCCCATTGGAAGTACTTCTGGGTCAAATGGAAGCCCCACAATGTAGGGATCATGGATCCCTGAAAACACCCCCTGGCAGCACCTATGAAACCCGACCAGACTTTCCCATGGGACTACAGTTCCCAGCATGCCTTTCTGGTGTCTGTAAAAGTGTTATTATGCAGGGATGCTGTTATCTAGCATATCAGGGGAGCATGTAGTCCTGTCAGGTTGTCTTCCCCTGTCCTTGCTTCACACTGGCCTCCCATCCAGGACACCCACCCATGTACGCCATCCATCACACAGCATATAATAAGAGCTTGCTTTCCTCCTAAAATGTTTCCTGCTGTCGTACGACTCCAGGGTTCACTTGCTCAGCTTGTCTTCAATCAACGAGCAGAGTGGCAGCAGATTTTTTTATAGATATGACTAACAGGTCAGATATCAGGATTCACAGGGCAGTTAGGGCTCAAGTGACTGAAAGCCAACAACATTTTTTAAAGGAACTCAGAGGTCTCTTTGTGTCATCTTCCTCCAGGTTATTGGTCTTCCTTGGTTTTCTTTCACAGCCTCATCTGACACTGCGTTTAGTGAAATTTAATGAGAAGGAAGATAAACATTCAATATTTGACAAATATATCTGAGTCTCTCTTTGGGTGGCAAGAGTGACATGAAGGAAACAAATTAAGGTATTCATTTAACATATTCTTTTTTCTCTCATCTTTATTATTCTTGACTGCAAAATTCAGATTTAGTTTTGTGTATTCTATCGCCTAAAGGAAATCTAATATGCATTATGGGGCCATTGGCTAAAGATCAAATATTATTGTGAGCATATGGAAACAATAGATGAAATCTGGCCGTGAAAAAATATACAGTTACCGAAGAATCTGGTTTCCTATCGCAAATTGGATATAGGAAACTAAATAATTCAGGATCAGACTATGCATTTTGCTTACTGACTAAGCAGGCAGCACTTTGAGGATTGGTGTTGTGGTCGCAACCACATGTGACTTCACTTGTTGTTAGGAAGTACTGTGACAAAGACGCAACATCTTGGGGTTTCAAAAACGCTGTTAACGCTTAGGTCAGGATTTCAGTTGACATTTGTCTATAGTGTTGTATTCGAAAGCTTTGTAGTCGCTCTCTTTTAACCCTTAACTTTCTAATTGCTTAAAAATACTTTTAAAACATAACAAATACGTTCACTTTGAAGCAGCAAAGGTTTCGAATTAAGAAAACATGCCTTCCGCGTTTACGATAATGGAAGGAAGCTAAAAATCTTTATTTTTTTCTTACAGATTCTATTTTTCTTTGAGGTAAAAATACATTTCCTGTTGGCTTTTAGATAGACCTTAATTTGTCCCCAGGGTGATATTTGGCTTTTTACATCTCTTTAAATAAATAAATACATAAATAGATAGATGACTATATACAGTATACAGTGTGGGCAAAAGTAAGTTTATAGTTGTCCATATGGAAAAAGATGTGCAGGTTATGATTATTACAATAGTTTTATTAACTCGAAAGAATGTCACAGTGGCACAGTGGACTTAAGATGCAGGTTGTGTGTAACAAATAAATAAATAATTATATAAGAATAAAAACTGTGTTTTCACGTACTCACAACTGTAAACCTACTTTTGCCTGCTCTTTTATATATATATATATATATATATATATATATATATATATATATATATATATATATATATATTGTCACGCACGCACAAGTAGGAGACCGCGGACGGACCTTAACACGCTTGGGAAGACATTCGTCGGCAGGGAGTGGCAGGGTACTAACCTTCCTCCTTTGCTTTCTTACAGAAAAAAAGACGCTCCGCCACCATAAGCCTCATTTTCCCGCAGCACGTTACTTCCGCCCTTCCTCCTCCATTGTTCCTGACGTCATCGATCCCATCTTCCCCCATGGTTCCTTCCCAGCATTCCTCCACTTCCAGCTCCTCCTTCATAAAATGGCCGCCGACGCCGAAAATGGACGTGCATATGGACTGTTTGAGTTTATGTATCTGACCTTGAATTTTTGTTTATTGTGGATAATTTTGCAGTATATGGGGCTGGAAACCCCAAACCTTTATGCTGTCTGCTTATTCATCTTTTACAATATATATATATATACTAGCAGAATACCCGCGCTTGGCAGCGGAGAAGTAGTGTGTTAAAGAAGTTATGAAAAAGAAAAGCAAACATTTTAAAAATAACGTAAGATGATTGTTAATGTAATTGTTTTGTCATTGATATGAGTGTTGTTGTCATATCTATCTATTTATATTATATATATATATAGCAAAATACCTGCGATTGGCAGCAGAGAAGTAAAAAGAAAAGGAAACATTTTAATAATAACGTAACATGATTGACAATGTAATTGTTTTGTCATTGTCATGAGTGTTGCTGGCATATATATATATATATATATATATATATATATATATATATATATATATATATAAATATACACACATACATATATACATATACATATATACACATACTGTATATATACACACACACATATATACATACTGTATACACAACATATACATATCTACATATATACTGTATATACACATATATATACAAATCTACATATATATATCTACATATATATATATTAGGGGTGGGACTCGATTAAAAAAATTAATCCAATTAATTAGAGGCTGTGTAAGAATTAATCTTGATTAATCGTATGTAATCGCACACGTAAATTTGCCCCAAATCGCAAATGTTTTTTTTTTAATTTAAAACGGTTTTAGTGGGCGACAGAATCAAATAATAGACATGGACATGAATATTGTAAACTGAAGCTGTTTTAATTTCTGAAAAAAAGCTTTTAAACTGCATTTGAATTCAAAACAGAAACAAAAATATCATCCCTGGTTAAAATTGGGCAGACTTAAAAATAAAGTGGTAGTTTAAGTACTTTAAGTACATTTGCAGAATAGTATTGTCTTTAAATAATAATAACCAAAATTTCACCATAAAGTGCAGTTTTCTTCTTAAAAAATAAGTCAGAAACATAAAAGGTAATTTGACCAGCTTACTCTTTAAACTCTGAGTAACATTAGCCAAAATTATTTTGTACATTAGGCTAAAACAGTGTGATCATTGAACATTTTGTAATTAGATGTATTTAGAATTACTAACGGTCACGGAAGTCCAATGATCCCCAGTAAGAGCCACAAAGTCCGCTTTCTGTAATGCATCTAATTTTGCTTGCTTTTCAGTGTGCACAAAACCATGCTTTTATCAAGGCTTCGCTCGGGAAGTCGAAATGATCAGTCGTAGGAACGCGCTTTATTCCGACTCTAACATTTTTGTAGCTGTGATGTGTGCATCAGTGTAATGGATGTACCAGGAAATCATGCATTGACAAAAGTTCCCGTTTGCTTGGAATTGAAAGTGTGATTAAATGCGTTATTTTTTAACGCGTTATGGAGTACATGCATCGAAGCTTCTCAGCTGTGCTTGTGCTAAAGGGAAAATTTTAAAAATAACGTAACATGATTCTGTGTTAACCTAATATTTTTTCATACGTCCCAAACCAAGGAGATGCGAAGGTAAAATGAATCGGTAGCGCACATACATAGTCAGTACATCCCTCTGGAATCGAACCTCGAATGTCGGCGTTAGAGGCGAAGACTCTACAATTGCGCCACAGCGTGTGGCTTGTCTATGCTAAAGTATGTATTGTAGATCGGGGTATATATATATATACATTTATATATATATACCCGTGTACGCAGTGAGAAGTAGAAGTTATGAAAAGAAAAGGGAACATTTTAAAAATAACGTAACATGATTGTCAATATACAGTAATTGTTTTGTGAGTGTTATTGAATGTTGCTGTCATCAAGGATTTGATTATCATTATTTCTTTCAATCAGGCTCGTATTTGTAGGATGTGTTCAAGTTACATTCCGTGTTTGTCAATCGTTGTAAAGATAAGAGGTTTCATTCATCGATTAGTTCCTTACTGCATCAATAAACAGCTCGTCTTCCTTTTATCTGTGATGTGACAAACTGCATGCACGGGTTTTTTTTACACTGTCTTCCTTTAGCAGGACATTCACTTTTTCCACCGTGTGCTTTGTTTCCGCAGTAGCTGCACTTATGAATATGATTGTATGTATAAGACGCTTCATATTTTTTTGCTGCCTTCTCAATTGTGTAATTCGGTTTTTGTTCAGCACTCTTTGGAACTGTTGCTTTTTGTCTGTGCACTGCGCCAGTTCACGTGAGCAGCTTGGTGTTCTTGCATCGAAGGTTCCCAGCTGTACTGGTGCCATCTCGTGTAATGTCAGCTAAGACCCGCACTTAAAAGTTTCTCTCGCAGTTTCAATGAGTTTGTGCCAAACACCACCCTGACCATCTCATCTTCCTCTGCATAAGCACAGTCCTTCACCCGTGAACATTTACCGGCAGTGTTTGTATTGGATTGCCGCTGATGGACGGCCTTATATGGGCAGGCACTAAATTACAAACGCTAGTGGCAGCCTGTCTATGAACTTAATTTAATATAAACTTACGGTTCACGCCGTGCTTTGTTTCCGCATATGCATCATTTGCTTCATAATGTTTTTCTGCCTTCTCAATTGTGAAATGGCGTTTTGTGCTTGGACTTCTTCCTTGTTCTCTACGTACTTACGTAGGAGGCGTGATGATGTCACACGAAACTCCGCCCCCCCGGCCATCTCCAACTCAAGACTCCATTACATTATATGGGGAAAAATAGCTTCCAGTTATGACCCTTATGCGTAGAATTTCGAAATGAAACCTGCCCAACTTTTGTAAGTAAGCTGTAAGGAATGAGCCTGCCAAATTTCAGCCTTCTACCTACACGGCAAGTTGGAGGATTAGTGATGAGTGAGTCAGTGAGTGAGTGAGTGAGGGCTTTGCCTTTTATTAGTATATATATATATATATATATATATATATATATATATATATATACACATATATATATATATATATACACATATATATTGTAAAAGTAAGCACAAACACAATCTTTAAGAGTTGGGGAATCCGTCCCCATATACTGAAATAACCGGTGTTATGCAAGAATATGGTCAGTCATGCAAGTTCAATACAGACAACAGCTACAATGATTGGCGGACATTTTATGCTGTGGGGACAGAAATGGAAAGGGAATGCTGGGAAAGGAGCTGCTGAGGTAGATGGGATGTGGTGACATCATCATTGGGGGACCAGAGGGAAGGAAGGAACCTGGAAGTGGCTTGGTCTGCTGGCTACGGTTTTTGGGTGAATTCAAGGTGCCGTTTTCTCGTCTTTCCTATTGAAACAAAGAGAGAGTGGTTAGTACACTGCCACCGTCCCCTGACATGCGATTTCACGCTGATCATTGGGTCAGCAGCTTTAAGCTGCTCCCTAAACACTTGTGCGTGACTATATATATATTGTCACACACATGCGCTTAGGAGGCAGCTAACAAGCCCTAAGGTGAGTAATATTACACGAGATAAAGGGTTGATTGTGTGTATTTATGCCTCTCTCTCTCCTTCAACAGAACCAAAGAAGAAAAATAATCATAACATCCACTTACCTACAATATTTCCAGTTTCCCAAAATGGCCACTACACAAGAATCCCATCTCCGAATACCACCAATGACGTCACTTTCGTCTCCCCCGTGATGATGTCACTTCCGGCTCTGCCACAATGACATCACTTCCAGCCCCTCTGTAATGACATAAATTCCGGCTGCTATGGATGATCTCAATCCAGTTCTGTACTGATGACATCACTTCAGTCCGTCTGCTTTAGTGACACTTCCTGTATTAAATTATTTCCTGTCACCATTTTGTATATACTGTATAAACCTAATGTACTGACTACACACTTGTCAAATTCTTTGGTGTTTTGATCGATTTTTCATCGTTTTTCATTTGGTCCGAAGGACATTATACAGGGTAATTCCCCAACTGTTCTTGTAGTTTCAGAGTGTTTTCACTTTATTAAAATATTTATATACATAATATATGTAGTAGAAGGAGAATGGGCATCCCAGATGAGACCGGAAGAAATACATTATCCGGATGGGAGGCCAGTGTGACGACATAGACAGATTGGCCAGTGGAACAAATAAATAACTTTGTACCTGGCTGTTAATGGATGAACCATCAGAAGCTGAGAGTCGTGAATGGTTTGATCCCCCATACACCAGATGGCAGTGGTCCTCGTATGAGAACTTAGTGGGGATGCCCACGGGGTGCATGGCAGTTGGAATCCAGAAGTACAGTCTTGTTGGAAATCAAGAGAGGGAGCTGTTTTGAGAAGACCTCCCTACTTTCATTATGGCCCAGATGTGCTCCCTGGAAGACATGGCATGGCAACAGAAGCATTCCTGGGTCTGGCATAAAAAGGAGCCTCCCTCGTTGCCTCCCGAGTCCAAAGTATGTCCCATAACTGGGCATGCCAATTGAACTAGTGAGTTGATTCGGTGAGCCTCTCCTGATGTTACCAGCCCAGCACACCAAAGAATAAAAAATCTCACTGACCATCAGAAGAATTATAGAAGATGTGAAGGATGCCTCTACTCACATTAAAGGAGTGCATTTTTTGATAAAAAAAAAGAGTTTATTTGTGTTCAAATACCAGTCTGTCTGTCACTGATATAAACCCTCAAATACTTGTAGGAGTGGACCATCTCTACATCCACTCCCTGAATAGAGACCAGACATGGAGGTTCTTTGGTGTGGTGAAACTCAATAACCAGTCCTTGGTTTTGCTGATGTTAAGTTGCAGACGATTCCCTTTGCAACAAGAAACAAAGTCCCCCAGCTGACTCCACTCCTCTGTCTCATCCTCCTTATCAATATACCCCATAAGTGCTCACAGCCGTCATCCTGGGTGGAGTTTAGACTTAAATAAGGAAGTTAACCATCACAAAATCAAACACATATCTGAAGCTGTTTAAAACAATTTTCCCTTTTGAGAAAATCGTTTAATAATGCATTTATGCAGGATTTAAATAGCGGCATGTATAAATAATTATGATTAATCTTTCACTATTTATGTTAATTTTCTAAAGGTATTTAGTCTAGTGAAGGATTGATGGGATGTGGAGTCTAGCTTATAAGCACTGGAACCAAAATGGAATATTAGTCCATTGCAGGGCATCAAAAAGATAATGATAAAATATTTTCATAAAAATTAAATAAAAATAAAGTCATAAAACAGGCATAATGTTTTATTCAAGTCTCCAAAATGCTAAAAACATGACAGCTGTAAAGTAAGCTATTTAAATCTTTAAAATTTAATGCTGCCGGTTGGTCACAAGCCAAAGGTTTATGGTCACCCTCCCCCTTTGTTGGTCATTTTTTGGTATATTTTTGGGACATTCTTTGTACTTTGAAGTTTGAAACCGGTTTTCAATTTTAGACCTGAGTAGGCTGCAGCCTGCAGGTAATAATTGGGGACTTACTGGTTTCTGGTGGGCCTTTTCTAACCCAACTATTGAAGGTCCTGGAATGCATGGAGAGAAGAAGAGAATTGTACTGTTTTTTTTTATTTTTTGGAGGTCTTGCACCCTTTTATATGAGAACACTATTTACAGTCCGATAATATCTATCTATCTATTATAGAGTGCCTTTCATATCTATCTATCTATCTATCTATCTATCACACTTTAAATGAAAGTCTTTGAGATGTTGGAGGAAACTGTAATACCTATTAGAGAAAACCCATGCAAAGTCAAAGAAAAAGTGCAAATTTCACACAAACAGTGGTCAGACCATAAATCAACTCCAAATGAAAATCACTGATACAACACAGAGTAAAAAAGGATATGGCAAGAATAAAGAACGTTTTGTCTACCTGGGCCTTTCTTTACAGATCCTCTCTAAGACAATCTAATGCAATTGCTTCCATGTTTGTGTTACCCCTTTCAATTTCTGTCTTGTACAAGAAACAAGCCATTTTTCCAAGTCCTACTCAGAACTCAGCATGACTGAAACCACTAAACCACAGTAAAAGGCACTGAATGTGTACTGAGATAAAAAGGTCAAGTTCAGCAGAGCTACAGTAGATTTGTTCACCAGGCCTATGTGTGTTAAGTGCCTGTCTAGCCTGATTAGCTACTAATGAGCATCAGCTATCAAAATGCTGACAAAAAATAAAATATACATAAGCACAGACACAAGTAATTATGTAGCAAAATTTAAATTTAATATAGCAAAGTTTGATTTCTCAACAACAGTAAGAACAGGTGACAGTCTTAGCAGCCATACTACCTGAACTTCAATTTAGGTCAGCCACCTGAAACTAAGCATGTTTAGGCCTGGCCAGTAACTTGGATGGAAGACTGCAGTGTTATGGGTCCACAGCTCGCTTAGCAAAGGTCTTTTTTTTAAATAAATAATCACCGCACTCGCAGCAGCTTAGTGAGGGGGCGTGGTGGCCATAGCAAGCCACGGGGCGATCTGCGGTGTGGCCGTTTCTCACCTAGTGCACAGGTGAGGAACTGCCCACATCCGTGATTGTTCCCGTGGCTAATGTGTTGCAGCTGCTGTGGCCCCTCGCAATATAAAAAGAAGCGCGAGTCGGTTGAGGAAGATCAGAAAAAACGAAAAAGAGAAGGAGATGGAGGTTGTAGCAGGAAGCACGTGAGGAGAGAGAGTGCGCGCAAGTCGGTGCAGTAGGAAGCGAATGAGCGAGTGAGCGCTCGTAGGCAGCTGAGCAGAGAGCCTGGGTGTTGGGCCGACACCCAGGGCGTAGTAGTTGTTGTCGCTCCTGTAGAATTTGTTGTAGGAAGTACGGGAGTGACTGGGAGACGGGTGACTCCGCATGGGGCCGCGGATGGCAGCGGGAGTCAGGATTTGGGATGTGGTGTCCTCCACGTGAGAGCCTTGGCCGTGAGAGGAATTCCCAAGTCGTGAACTAACCTATTATGCTGCCGGTCAAAATTCATGCCACATATTGCATGTCCAACGGGGGAAAATACAAAGTGGCCTCACAAAGTCTAACGTTTTCCTAAAAGCGAAGGCGGAGCTTCACCGCGTGCCCGTGTCAGCGGGGGTGCAGCTTAAGCACAAGCAGGCAGACACAGACAGGGCCTTTTTGACTTTATGTTATTTTTTCAGAATACAAATAAATGGCAAAATATTCGTACAAAATAAATATTCATAAAAATCCACTATTTGTGCTTATCCAAATACCGTATTTGGATTCCGCTCCAACCCTACATTACAGGGTAAGGCAAAATGTTAAATCTGGACCTAAACCCGATCTAGATGTCACATAAAACTGAATTAGCTCACCGTCAACTTCTTCACGTTAAGTTCACCACTCTTAGAAAAAGGAGCTTGTTCAATGAAGGCGCTCTTTTGAACTCGTTCATGCACAACACTGAATGATAAGTGCCTGTCCAGATTGATTAGCTACTAATGAGCACAAGTCCTAAGGGAATCTGTTTGTGGTGTTAGATTTGTGTTTAAAAGCTCCTAAGGAAGGATATCATTTTTATTAATATTTCGTGATGCCATACTGGGCACTTCCTGTTATTCGCCATAGCAGTTGCCATGTGGATCTGACCCAGAAGGAGCGGCCATTTAAAGGTCAGAAGGGGCTTTTCAATATCCAAACGTTGACATTTTCAGTGTGTTATTTCTTCAGGTCTAATTATGGTGGTAAAAGACTTAACTTTTGTTTAAGAACTTTTGATTTTTGGTTTGCATTCAGAATTCTTTGAAAGATCATTTTGATTTCCTTTTTTACCAAATTCTGCATGTTTTCTTATAACATCTTTTTTGTTGATTCTTATAATTAAAAAAACTGCTCTGCCCCCTGGATATTCTCCTCTTACATATGCCATACCATCTTCTTCATCTTCTTCTTCTTCCATAGCTGTGCCCATTTTTATATGTTGAGGTTTTGATGTGATATTTACAGCCAGATGCCTTTCCTGATGCCGACCTTCCCATTTATTTAGGCAAAGTAAAATAAGCTGCTCAAAGGGATATTTAATGCAATATTTATGATTGGTTTTTTTTTTTAACACTGAAATAAATTTAGAAATTGGTAAAATAACACACTATTTTTCTTAAATATAGCTGTTACATCTAATGTTATTTTCCTTGGCGCTTAAAACATTGCCTTAAATTTCTCATGTATAAAATATCTCAAAACCTTCTTCATGACAATAGCCATCATAAAAAGGCCCTATAATTCAGAAACTAATTGAATTTTATATTTTACACCTATATATGCCAAAAGCATTTAGTGAGTACAAAAACCTGCCCCTGTCATGTCTCATATTTTTGGCTCCATCAACTTGAATTGTTTATTAGAAAAAACGCTCCAGTTTGTTCCGGATACTTTAAAATGACAAATGTCAATTTTTAAGAAGTCTTAGAATTTTTAAAAAGTTTGCTTAGCATCTAAGGGGTAGCAGGGGAGCTTTCCCTCAGGCAGCATGGAGGCAACTCTCATCTGGGCATTTTGACTATTGTTGTTTTCATGATGTAGTGAACATTCAAGAAAATCTTAAAGATAGAAACAGCACTTTAACTTGGGTAGTGATGGGGAGGCATAAACAATTTTTTTCCTCTGCCGCATCCCTCATAAAATACTTTGACAAGATCTTTGTAGTCACTGTTCACTCCTAAATAATATTTAATATAAAACATTTAGGTGGTACGGTGTTACAACGGTTAGCACTGCCGGGTCGTACCTGCAGGTTCATTTACCCTTCCTCGAGAACCTCACTGTTTTTAATACGTGTTGTTCATGTCTGTGTCGAGTTATCCCTGGTTATGCCAGTTTCCTTCAAAATCCCAAAGACGCACCTGCTCTGTTAATGGGAGACTCTTACAAGGTACAGTGTTGAAGGAGTCTGCACAACCCAGAGACGAACATGTTAGCTCATTTGGTCAATCTAAATTGTCCCAGTATTGACTAAGGAACACGGATAGATAGATAAATAGACAGGAAAGGCACTATATAATCGATAGATAGGATAGGAAAGGCACTATATAATCAATAGATAGATAGGAAAAGCACTACAAGATAGATATATAGATAGATATGAAAGGCACTATATAATCGATAGATAGATAGATAGGAAAGGCACTATATAATCGATAAATAGGATAGAAAAGGCACTATATAATCAGTAGATAGATAAATAGGAAAGGCACTATATAATCAATAAATAGATAGATAGATAGATAGATAGATAGGTAAGGCAGTATATAATCAATAGCTAGATAGGAAGGCACTATATAATCAATAAATAGGATAGGAAAGACACTATATAATCAATAGATAGATAGGAAAGGCACTATATAATTGATAGATAGATAGGATAGGAAAAGCACAATAAAATAGATAGGAAAGGCACTATAAGATAGATAGATCTATCTGCAGATCTTTTTGACAACATTGACAATACTGGTTAATGAGTGTAGACTGGTGGGCATAAATGGCAAACTTATCAATTTAAAATTAAATCTACGGCACAAAAAAGGTGCGCAGATCTGAGTGCCTTCTGAATCTGCTGGATGTCTATAAATAACAATGTTATTTTATTTAAAAAGAAATTCCCTGGAACATCTTCGGTGTAAATTAAAATTACGTCATGATGTTAAAAAATTTGTCCCTTAGCACATTTAATTAAAGGAGAGGCAATGAAGTGTTCGGACTTGAAATGTAGGAAGCAACAACCACAAAAGCAATAATTTTTTTTTTTTTACAGACGTGATGTTGTATTCTTGGCAGGTATGTGATGCGTCTTATCAACAATTAAATCCAAAACTCATCATCCCAAAGTGATGAGCTTTTTTTTTTCTTTTCAGCTACCTATTGCCTTTCATGAAATAAAAAGATTTGAAAACATTTAGTCTTAAAGATGTGAGGCAATGTGATCATCGCTTCTTTGCTCACAGATACTATTATGACAAAATCGACAAAAGGTTTTATAAACAGGATCTGTTATGTAAGACAGGATTCTTTTCAATCAAGGCTAGATGTAACAAGCAGAAAGCTCAAAGAAATTATATATTTACTGGTAGTGATTGAATCTGACGAATATTATTAATATTGTTTTTTTTTTAATTTTATTGAACTGTAAAGCCTGGGGCCTTGGCACGACTAATAAAGAACAACACCTATCTAAGCTAGATGAGTCATCGTCATGACATATCTGTCAGATAAAATTCATTTGATTGTTTTTGTATGATTGTTTTAAGAAAACCCTTTTAAAAATCGAAGAAAAAAGAAACCTGCTTCAGTTGAAGGAAGTCAAAATATCAACGTGGCTTAAGAAGGCCTGTTTGAATGGAGTAGCTGAGGCCCTGCTATCACTCAACCCTAAGCACTTTCTTTGTAGAGTGTGATAGTAATAGTTGTATGAGTTTTGTTTTTATACCTGTCACAAGGCGGCAAAGGCAAACACAAAGAAACATGTTAGCACTTTTGACAAAAGGTTAGGGTGTTAAATGCTACATCTATGTTAGTTTATGGGAACCCCCTAAAGCAAACGCCTAGCCGTGAAAACCTGTCATTCCGGTTCCACTCAACAAAGAAAATCCTTAAGCGCAAGTCGAGTAATTAGGTACACATGTAAAGTCGATCCTTGTGTATCTATTTCTTTGTTAAGGGGATATTTAGAAATTAACAAAGAAACGTATGAGGAAGTAAATCATTAAACGTGAAAAGTTGGAGCAGGACGGTGGAACGATAAGCACTGGTTTTATTTTCTGCTTTGTGTGACCGTCCTGTGTGTGGCTCATATCCTAAAATAAACCTAATGAAGTGTTCTACTATCCCACCCATAAACAATCAAACAAATAAATAAAAGGAGGAAACTCTGTTGCAATTAAGCACATCTTGTCCCCCCAGTTGGCTTATTATTTATATGGCACTGCATGCATTGATTCTTTCCATTGTCGTCGTCTTCCTCTTTCGGCTGCTCCCGTTAGGGGTTATCACAGTGGATCATCTTTTTGCATATCTTTGATTCTCTCCTTTGTAATGAAAATA
Organism: Polypterus senegalus; assembly: GCF_016835505.1. NCBI lineage: Eukaryota > Metazoa > Chordata > Cladistia > Polypteriformes > Polypteridae > Polypterus > Polypterus senegalus. The sequence continues at coordinate 15,305,973 of NC_053168.1, forward strand.
AAAGGAAGGAACAACAGATCAAGTGTTCAGGGATCCTGAGAAATCGTGAAAGACTGAAACAACGGTCAAAACAGACATTTGAAATTGAGATGATCGTCCACAGGTCTTAGATGTACAAATGACAGGAAATTACAGCAATGCAGGAAAAGGAATTGAGTCGGGAAGGAAATGATGTTGGTGGTGAGTAACGGAAATGATCTCTTCGTCAAGTGACGTCATTGATATGTAACCAGAAGTGAAGTTGTCAAGCAGGGACGGAAGTGGAGTCTTCAGGGATGCAGGAAGTGGTATTATTGAGGTAGGATTGCGTTTGTTATTCTATTGAGAAAAGAGAAAGGCATTAGCACTCCTTTCCAATCTTTGACGTTTTGTTCTTTCACTCTCATTTAGGCCCTTTGTCTGCCCCCTAAGCGCCCGTATGTGACACCATGCATTACAGTTTTTCTCTGTTTTTTGTAAGCTTTTCCGAGCCATCAGCGTGTGTTGTCAGTTCTAAAGGCCACTGAACAAAAGAGCAACAGTGAACTATTCCTCATCGTATGTACATCAGTCAAAACATAAGAAAAATGACAAACGAGAGGAGACCATTCAGTCCATTGAGCCCGTTTGTTGAGCTCCTAGCCAAGTTCTGTCAAGTTGTTTTGCCTGCCTAAGGTAAAGTCATCTCTGATGGAGGAACAAATGAATAGTCGGTAAAGGAGTCCTCTCATCGGATTGGCTGGCCCAGCACTGACTCTTCTGTGGAATGGCAAATAGGGGTAGGCAGCTTGATGGCCGAGGTCTCCAGGACTCTGACCAAATCCAAATCCTATTATGTGATATCATCTACTGTTGAAGTCTGCTCTCTACTTGTAATATTTCTATTGCACTATTGTATTGTATTAATGCCTTAAAGGCATTGATAAAGGAGATCCAGCAGAATTCATTCAACTTTGTCATGAATCACATACTCGTGCCATCAGTGAAAATTATGGGGAAGTGCTTTATGCAAAGAGTTGTGGGTCTCTGGGACAAACATGAAGTTGAATCAGAAACCTTGAGAATCTTTAAGAAGAATCTGGATGACATATAGGCTACAATACAATACAATTTATTTTTGCATAGCCCAGCATTTTTCCACCTTTACATATTTGTTTTCATAACAGTTTTAATCACGCCCCCCCTAACTTTTTTTGAAAGGACCCCACTAATACCAATTTGTTATTTTTTAATTAATGATATATCATAGATGCATATTTTGCTACTTAACTATCAACATTTATCTAACTTTATATTTATTTTTCTAGTATCAGAATGTAGTTTAAGTTCATTTGTTTTAGTTTCCAAAGATGTATTTTTCATATTTTCTATTCTTGTTTTCTTTTTTTCACATCTTCGCACCCCCCTTTTTGTTACTTCGCACACCCCTAGGGGGGCCCGCCCCACAGTTTGAGAACCACTGGCATAGCCCATTATCATATAAGAAGTGCCACTATGGGCTTTAACAGGCCCTGCCTTTTGACAGCCCGCCAGCCTTGACTCTCTGAGAAGACAAGGAAAAACTCCCAAACAAAATAAAACCTTGATGGGAAAAAATAATGAAAGAAACCTTGGGAAGGGCAGTTCAAAGAGAGACCCCTTTCCAGGTAGGTTGGGCGTGCAGTGGATGTCAAAAAAGGGGTAAATACAATACAATTCACAGAACAGAACACAAGTAATCCTCAATACAAAATTGCAAAAGAAATATTACAAGTACAGGGAAGAATTCAACACTAGATGATATCACATAATATGATTTGGATTTGTTCAAAGTCCTGGATACCTCAGTGATCACGCTGCCTCCCCCAATTGGCCATTCCACAGCTGAGACAGCCAATCTGATGAAAGGATCCCTCTACCCGGCGATTTACCTTAGGCAGGCGACAACAAGCAGGTGGGCAGTGGCACCAAGTGCCACATTTGAGTACCGAGAAGGAAAAACAGAATAAAGTGAGGGTTAGTAATAAATTATAACTATCATATATCATAAGAATTTGTTCTGTTCTGTGAATTGTATTGTATTGACCCCCTTCTTTTGACATCCACTGCACGCCCAACCTGCCTGAAAAGGGGTCTCTCTTTGAACTGCCTTTCCCGAGGTTTCTTCCATTTTTCCCTACAAGTTTTTTTTTGGGAGTTTTTCCTTGTCTTCTCAGAGAGTCGAGGCTGGGGGGCTGTCAAGAGGCAGGGTCTGTTAAAGCCCATTGCGGCACCTCCTGTGTGATTTTGGGCTATACAGAAATAAACTATTGTATTGTATTGTATATTACTTATGTTTTAGTGCTAATGACTAACAACAGAGATGCAGTCTGTACAGTTAATCAGCAGCTCTAGTCATGGTGTGCTAAAGTGAAGTAGTGAGTCTTCAGCCGGCATTTGAAAGCTGAGACCGAAGAGGGCATCTCTTATAGAAGCAGGCAGACCAGTCCACAGTTTAGGGGCCGTGTAACTAAAAGCTCGACCTCCCACTGTTATTACATTAATCTTTGGAATCATAAGCAGACGGGCATCTTGAGATCTTAATGTGCGCTCAGGTTTGTAAGTCATGATAAGTTCAGATAAGTAAGCCAGACCTTGGCCATTTAATGCTTTATATGTTAAAAGGAGAATTTTGAAATCTGCCCTAAACTTAACTGGGAGCCAGTGTAAGGATTTAAGAACTGGAGTTATGTGTTTGTATTTTCTTGTTCTTGTAATAATTCTTGCAGCAGCATTTTGGATTAACTGGAGGCTGAATAGAGAACAGTTTGAACAGCCAGTGAACACCGCATTGCAGTAGTCAATCCTACTAGAGATAAATGCATTAATTAATTTCTCAGAATCCTGTTTATTTAGAAAATACCTTTATTTCCTAACATTTTTAAGATGGAAGAAACATGATTTAGACAAGTTTGTATTATGCACTTTAAATGGCATGCTAGAGTCAAAGATAACTCCTAGATTGCGGGCTGATTCAGTAAAACTAATGGTGATTCCAGCTGAGTTAAATGATGACAAAATATTGTTGCGATCAGCATCATTCCCTAACATCGCTGTTTTATCTGTGTTTAAAGAGAAAAGCCAAGCAAAATGACACCTTTTATTGGCTAACTAAAAAGATTACAATATACAAGCTTTCGAGGCAACTCAGGCGCCTTCTTCAGGCGAGATGTAATACAGAAACTGGAGTTTCCTGTGTTTATATCCACTCACTAGGACAAGAAACAACAATGGTAAATCTTTAAATGAAAAATCTTAAATGTAAAAAATTTATAGGTTCATTCAGGCTAAGATAAATTAAACAGGAGAGAGAGGAACAATGTATGGTCAAGATCTTTCGATAAGATAACTGTCCAACAAAGTCCTTTGTGATGAGTTTTTCAAAACAATATGGGTCTGTAGACTGGTTATCTGTGTCAGCCTGAGAGATGCAAACAGTCCTCATATCTTGCTATAAAACTCTTGTCTTTATTCAAGCCATGTTGTAATGTATTAAATTTTAGCATGAGTTTAACTTCCCGTTCTTTTCTCTCTTGCTGTGTTTTGAAGTTGCCCATAAGCACTGTGACTTTAAAGTCCCTCTCACAGTGTCCATGGCTGTTGAAGTGGGCCGCTACAGGAACATCTGTGTTACCGTTTTTAATGTGGAATCTGTGGAAATTCATTCTCTGGCGGAGTGTTTGTCCAGTTTCTCCTACATAGAGTGCAGTGTCAGGACATTTCATGTAGAGAATTAGGTAGACAACATTAGATGATCTGCAGGAAAATGATCCCTTTGTGTGATGTTCAAGTCGGCGGTTTGGTATAACTATACGGTCTGTATTGTAGATGTGGGCACACATTTTACATTTTTTCTGTAGGCAGGGAGATGTGCCATTTTCTATCGGTTCATTTAGAGAGTTTCGGACAATTAGTTGCTGCAGGTTTGGCGGTTGTCTGTATGCCAGGAGGGGAGGTTCAGGAAATACGTTTTTCAGTGTTTGGTCATTGTTTAGCATTGGCTGAAGTTCTTTTATCATTTTTCGAAGTGTTTCAAGATGTGGGTTGTAGGTGACAACAAGGGGGATGCGGTTCTTGTTGTCTTTGTTTTTATATTCTCATCCATCCACTCCTTTAATTCACTAACACAACAAATTAAAGACAACATCAGAGAAACTTCATTTGATCTAAATGAAAGGTATAACTGGGTGTCATCTGCATACAAGTGAAAATTAACATGATGTTTCCTAATGACAGATCCCAGTGGAAGCATGTAAAGTGAAAACAGTAGAGGTCCCAGTACTGAGCCCTGCGGGACACCATACTTAACTTCTGTGTATAATGATGGAGTCCTGTCAGCACATTTCTGTAAGTATTGGAATCGATTCGATAAATAAGAACTAAACCAAGTGAGCACAGTGCCTGTAAGCCCAACATCATTTTTCAGCCTGTGCAGTAAAATAGAATGGCCAATGGTGTCAAATGCTGCACTTAAGTCTAACAACATGATTACAGTGGATTATTCATTATTAATGCAGCCCATGATGGATGAGTCATCTGAAGATTTCTGTAGATGGCAATATTATTATTGATGTTCACATCTGCAACTCTCCTGTCTTCAAGAATTTAAGCATAGTAACTCAGTAGGACAGATAACAGCAGTACTCACTTTCCAGCGTAGAGTAGGCGCCTGTGTTCTGTTTACTGTTCCTGTGGGCACAAGAGCCAGATGGTGGGCATCAACCAACATAAGTGAAGGTGAAGCCAGTCTAACTTACAATATATTGCAGGAAGCTTTGGCTGTTATATCAATATGCCATTTTAAATTTGCAATTTTTTTTTTTTCTGAAAGAGAGATGTGTGTATCAAGGTGAGCAGCAAATTTCTTCCAAGTGAAATTTGGTACATATTTACTAAATGTGACTAGCATGGCGGCCATCTGCTGCACTTCAGAGGGGGAATATGATACAAAGACTGTTTTCATCCATTTACAATCAAGAAGCAGTTTAGCTTTTTTGTTAGTCTAAGGCATTCAGACAGTTGGCTATCTAAACACATCAAACATTTATCAGGCCTCCAGGTAGGACCAGAAATGCTTCACAGTTTAGCTTCATGAAGGTCAACGTGTTCCAGTCACAAAAAAAAAAAGTAGATATGTAAATGTTCACAAAGAGAGTAGATTTGGAAAAAAAAAAAAAACGTAAAATCCTCAAAGTCATGTACTCTTAAGCTAAACAAGATTAGGAAAATTGAATCCTTTCAAAAGGTGTGGATAGAATATAAACTTATTAATCTTCTAATCCTTGTGGCAGGTGATTGACTAAAGCTATAGCTAGCAAGTGTTCACAGCTTGACAACGGCCGCGCCATCTCATAGTGAACAGTCATTTTAGTGTTAAACTTTAAGATAATGTGAGTCTAAATTTTAGATTATAAAAGACATTCACAGTTTAAACATATGCTAATTTTATATATATATATATATATATCTTTAATAGTGTCTATTAGCTAAAACTATGGTGCATCCGGAAAGTATTCACAGTGCATCACTTTTTCCACATTTTGTTATGTTACAGCCTTATTCCGAAATGGATTAAATTCATTTTTTTTCCTCAGAATTCTACACCCAATACCCCATAATAACAATGTGAAAAAAGTTTACTTGAGGTTTTTGCAAATTTATTAAAAATACAAAAACTGAGAAATCACATGTACATAAATATTATCTACTATCCTTGGCCAATTTCGCCCATTCCTCTTTGCAGCTGGTGGCCCAGAATTATAATGTTTTAGTTGCCCTTTTAGTGTGGGCACCAGCTGTGCTATTCGCCTAGGAACGGGTAGAAATCTTAGTAATCATGAAATCAAGACCGTACTATACTTAGTAATTAGTAATCAAGACCACAGCGTTAACCTAATTTCTATTGGAATGCATTTTATAATGCTTGTGGTAATAAAATATATTGCATTTGTCATTCCAACAGATGGTGCGTCACAAATATTTGTAGTAATATACAAATAATATAATATGTATTGTAGTGGATGTTATAATTGGTTGTTTTATTAATCTGCTTTTGAGGAAATTGAAGTCTGACCCACCAGCTAAACAGCTAAAAACACCAGAAACCCAAGAAATTACAAGAGAGAAAACACCTGAAGGAGAACATCCCTCCATCACAGAGCCGGACTCTTGCTCAAAACTGGAAGCTCCTCTCCACCAAGCTTCCTCCTCACTTCCTTCACGCCAGTAATCGACTCATGCAAGGTTAGTTTTCTTGGCTGTTTAAGGTTAGTTTTTGTATAAATTACGGATTTTTCAAATTTTCATTTTTTCCCTGTGCTTATTAAAACTCATTAAAAAAAGTGTTTACAGCGAGCGGTTCGTAAGAGTGTAGCGTGAACTATTGCAGTGTTAGTTTTCTCTGTTGTTCAATGTTTTTACATTTAGTTTACTATCACACGGTGCGTTCTATGGTATAATTAACTAATTTTGTGCTTAAAAATCTTTAAAAAAATATATTTACATACAGTTCGTACGGTCTGGAACGGATTAATTGTATTTACATACAGTCTTATGGGGGAAATTAGTTCGGGTCACGACCAAATTAGGTTGCAACCAGAGTTTTGGAACGAATTATGGCCGTGACCTGAGGTTCCACTGTACTGGTTTAGTGGGTGAATGGTAGACTGTCTTGCTGGGATGCATATTGTCTTTGAATCATCACTTCTCTATTCGGGACAATTCATGTTGTCAATAAAATTGTTCTAAACATACTGTGCCTGCGTAAAACGTACTGCTACGGTGCCCGCCATAATATTTAGGACAAAGACACATTTTACCTTGATTTAATCCCTTCACTCCACAGTTTAAAATTACAAGTCAAACAAATTCAGATGTGATTAAAGTTCATATTGCAGACTTTCCTTTATGGGGATTTGCAGACATTTCAGCCACACCATCTAGAAATGATAAGACTTTTTCTTCATGGTGCCCCCCATTTCAGGGCACTATAATGTTTGGTGTCACAGGTGTTTGTGATTCCTCAGGTGGGTTTCATTGCTTCATAAGATACCTCAACCTGTTTCTACCCTTTGGAGTCTGTGGTGGCCATTGTTCAGTATGAGGACAAGAGCTGTGCCAGTGAAAGTCAAAGAAGCCATCATGAGGCTGAAAAACAAGAATAAAACCATTGGAGACATCGTTGAAACCTTAGGAAGACATAAATCAACAATCTGGAATATCAGGAAGAAGAAACAACACACTGGTGGGCTCGGTAATCACAAAGGGACTGGTAGGCCAAGGATGAGTTCCACTGCTGAGAAAAGAAGAATTCTCACTATGGTCAAGATAAAGCCCCCCCAATTCCTGTGTGACAGATCAGAAACAGCGTTCAGGGGGCAGATGTGGACATGTCAGAGACGACTATCTGCAGAAGACTTCATGAACAGAGAGATGCAAGATGCAAACTGCTCGTTAGCTGCAAAAACAAGATGACCAGATTACAGTTTGTGAAAAACATCTTAAAGAGAGCTTGCAGAATTCTGGAGAAAGGTCTTGTGGGCAGATAAGACAAAGATGAATCTACATCAGAGAGATGGCAAGAGCAAAGTGTGGAAGCGACAAGGAACTGCCCAAGATTCAAAGGAGACCACCTCATCTGTTAAACATGGCAGTGCTTGGGGGTGTTATGACTTGGGCATGTATGGCTGCCACATTGACTGACACACTTCTCTTCATTGATAATGGTACTGCTGACGGCACAATGAATTTTGAGGTGTGTAGAAACATCTCGTTTGCTCAAGTTCAAGTAAATGACTCCAATTTCATTGGACGGTGCTTCATCCTACAACAAGATAATGATCCAAGCGCACTGCCAATGCAACACAGGAGTTTATCAAAGCTAAAAAAATGGAAAATTCTTGAATGGCCAAGCCAGTCACCCAATTTAAATCTAATAGAGCAGGCCTTCCATATGCTAAACAGGAAACACAAGGAGACAACTCAAAAAACAATCAGGAGCTGAAGATGGCTGAATTAAAGGCTTGGCAGAGCATCACCAGAGAAGATCCTCAGCACCTGATAAGGTCTATGAATGGCAGACTTTCCATGCAAGGGATATGTGACAAAGTACTAAATATGGTGACTTTAATAGACCTGGCATTGCTGTGTCCCAAACATTATGGTGCCCTGAAAATTGTGTAGAAAAAGTGTTGTGGGACCGAAATGTCTGCAAATCCCCTTAAAGGAAAGTCTGCAATGTGCACTTTAATCACAAGGTCTGGATTGTTAGATTTGTAATTTTAAACTGTGGAGCAGAGGAGTGTAAATCAAGGGAAAATGTGTCTTTGTCCCAAACATTATGGAGGGCTAAATATTATGACGCCTCTTACTTTTCCCTACATCCATCCATTTTCGAATCCACACAATATGCACCAAGGTGAATGAGGTGCAGCATTGGCTCCACCAAGCCCGGAGTGAGCACCAGCCCATTTAAGCACAAAAGGCACACATACACGTTCATCAAATTTAGAGTCTTCATTTAGTCCAGCAGACATCTTTCTGGGGGATTTTGAAAGAAAACTGGAATACCCAAAGAAAACTCCATGCAGACACAGAGAGAATGTGAGAACTCCGCACAGACTAGGACCAGGCAGGGATTTCAAACCAGAAAACTGGAACTGTGATGCAGAAGTGCAAGCCACTGCGCCAGCATTCCACATTTATTTGAAAATGCTAAAGTTTAAAGCTTGTAAAACACAAGAAATGGAGTTATGGATCCACCCCGTATATTGTATATGTTATGGCCAAAGCCCGAAATCGGCCAAAGTGGGAAGTGGTCGGCCAAATCGGGGAATTGGGGCCAATGTTGCTGTATAATTGACCAGCCAATGTCCGATCTTTCCTTGATTTCAGTATTTGGCCAGCCAGTTTGCAAAATAGCATAGGGGCGATCGGCCAGGGATTTCCCGACACTTCACAAAATGGCCGGCCAAAGTAGCATATACGTTGGTCATTTTCTAGTAATCGGACTTTGGCCACACCTCCTAGCCAAAATGCGAAGTGGCTGGCCAATTCGGGAACTGGCAGCACTTCGGGCTTTGGGTGTAGCATATACACTACAAGCAAAAAAAAAAGCATCAGCTCCAGAGAATTGTCTGGGTTGGCGTTCAAATAGGGAACAGATAGGGAGGGAAGGTGCTGGGCTTTTATAGTTGCAAGGGTAGAAGAGGCAGGTCCATAAGGGTTCAAGCCGGAAGTGAGGTCAGAAGGAGGCGTGGCTAGGAAGGGAGTGCAGGAACTGGAGGAGCTTTATGTGGGTTTCAGTCCAGGGGCCTCATGTATAAAAGGTGCGTACGCACAGAAATGTTGCGTAAGAACGTTTCCACGCTCAAATCACGATGTATAAAACCTGAACTTGGTGTAAATCCACGCACTTTTCCACGGTACCTCATACCCTGTCGTACGCAAGTTCTCCGCTCACTTTTGCAGACTGGCAGCACCCAGCGTCAAAGCAGTGCTACTGTTCCTGTGTGGTTTATCTTTCTGTTTCAGATCCATATTACTGACGCGGCTTTAGATAGATAGATAGATAGATACTTTATTAATAAATACACTGAAATTAAGTGCATATTGTTTATTAGTTTAATGCATGTGATTGTAATTAACCTGTAACAATATAATGGTCCACAGAATGGTCAAACTATTCTAAATACCATAGCTGCTTTAGTGTTGTTACTCTCACTGCACCTTTAGTTACTTTCAGCTGCTCCCTTTAGGGGTTGCCACATCGGATCATCTCTTTCCATATTACTCTCACTGTATCTGAGTGGGGAATCAAAGATCTACAGAAGCTGAGAGAGAGAATTATCTGTATACAGCATCAAGCACACGCTACCTCAGCCATCAGTCCATCAACTGCTCCTTGTAGAACAGTCTTTTCTTATAAGTACAATCACCTCACTGTAAACTTGCACTACAGTTATAATATTGCACAACCTGAGCCACTTTATAAAGCGTGTATTTACATATGATGACGATATCATTTTTAAGATGAAATGAACCTGAACTTTATTTAAATAATCTATATTGTTAATAATTTAAGGACACGGTGTCGCTACCCTAGCAAGGATCTGGCGCTCCATTCATGGATTGTTCCTGCATGCCTCGCACTGTATGCTTCACTGGGACTGGCGTGAAAAACAGAATAATTAAACATGTATTATGAAGATATTTCAATGTTCCTTAAAAGTTTTGAAGAATCGGCGTTAACTAAGAGATGGCTTAACGTCTATTACAGAGCTGATTGTGTGGCGATTGGGTATTTGGAGAAAGAAAAGGAAGGGCAGGAATTGAAGATTAGTACGTTTGAAAGAGACAGTACTGCTGCAATACATTATTTTATCGAAGGTCGTGCACAATCACTGCGCCATCGTGATTCCATGTTTAATAACATGCTTGAACTCCTATCATCATGAAAATGATATCATATACACATCTCAGTATTTTAGTTATTCAGAGAGCTGTAATATCATGAATGTAATGGATTTGTGTCCTGTCGGAGGAAGAGAAAGCTGGTTTAAGAAGCACGGAGTGATTCACACACACGGAGCACATAGAACATCAAATACAAAACGAAGCATTTAACGTACTACTTTAGTTACGATGGGATTTAAGAAACTAGTAAATTAAACGATTTTAAGATTATGTTTATGATGTTCTACTTTAATGACCAAATAAACTATGTGATTAAAGTGGAAATTTCGAGATTAAAGTTGACATTTCCTGCTTTTTCCCCACTGTGTGCCTTTTTTTTTTTCTCTGTACCCTAATAAGCTTATGACACTCAGACGGTGGGCTACAACTCGCCTTTTTACGGTGACTTTGATATGCAACTCTTTTTTTTTATTTCAGGCACTGTGCAACTTTGTGAACTTGAAATTTCGAGTTTCTCCGACACTCTATGTCACTCGATCAGCTCCCTCTTTCTAGTTTATACCAATAAATCGTACGGTTTTTCCTTTGTCTCCACTTGGTATGCACTGAAATTGTTCTATTTTTCCTCGTGGCTTTGCCATTATCTTTTCACAGAACGCTGAGCTTAAAGGCTATTAATATTGAATTACATTTTCAAAGAGGCGTCATTCTGGGAATAGTTGGGGCGGGACAGCAGGCGCGTGCACGTGCGTTACTTTTCACGCTGATCGGGTTTTATGTAGTGGAAAAGTGTAGGAAACAGATTTCTGCATCTGGATTTTTCTCTGCGTAAGCACATTTCGGCTTTTGTGCTTACGTCATCTACGCACGCCGTTATGCATGAGGCCCCAGGTGATCTGCAGAAGAGGGAGAAGACAGGTTAGTGCACTTCGTCAGTCCCTGCCCTCATTTTCTGCCATCGGTTAAACCTTTAGCCTGCCTCCCAAGCACACGTGTATAACTAGCTTTAAACCATTTTTTCATTTTTGTTAGGTAAAATCTAGAGGTGTAGGTTAGTGCATTTACATGTAATTAAATTTGTCTGTTCACGTAATTAACTTGCTAAACATTAACAATGCTAAGCACAAAATGATTATTTGAATTTACTAGTAAAGCATTCATCTGGCGATAGAGCAGCTGGCCAGTGTTTTGAGGAGATGGTACGGTTTGTATAATCTAATAAAGTATTGAGGTATAAATAACTGTAATAATGCATTATTGCTTTAACAGTGGCATTATTATCTTTGATCTATTAATGCCGTTATTCACCTTGATGGGTTACAAAAGTGGATTAGGTTGTCAATCCCTGGAATACAACAAGAAGGTCTTACATGAAAATCACCTAAGTTCTGAAATAAGCCATTTAACGCAATTGAAGGGTAATTCAAAAGACTGAGGGATCAGCAAAGACAGCATCACTAATAAGTTAGTGCATGAAGCAGCAGGTGAAATTAAAATAGTCAAAGTGAAATATACGATATTTCTGCAGGGTTCTGTTGATAAAGGTGAGTATAATCAAAAGCTAGTTATTGATCTGAATGAGGATGGATTGCTTAGAAAAAGAAGCCAAGTCACACATTTATCTCAATCAGGAATAAAACCGTTTCAAGCTTTCAGTATGTGAAGGATCTCTTTCTCTCCTGAAGCCAGGAGTAAATGCTTTCTCGGTGGTGAAAAGGATGGTTAAAGCTTTAACAAATATGGGAGATGTTTTTAAAAATGACTTGAATAGTGAAAAGTATTATCAGGTTGATGAGGAAGCTGAAACCTCGTTAGGGGGTGAGAACTGGGACGAAGCAGGACGGTGTTGTTCAGGATTTCTAGGACAAGTTCATCTGACAGCAGAAGTGCAGCATACCAAGGTCAGTCAAATGGGCTCCAGGTTGTAATCATCTTGGGCCTCATTTTTTTTTAAAACTTTGCGTGATTTCGAGTGTGAAAATACACTGTGTGTTTGGGAGACAACTTCAGGGCTCATATAAATGTAATTACACACTCTAAAGATGTTCAATTGGGTTCAAGTCCAGGTTCTGGCTAGTCCACATGCAAACATTCCCAGAGACAACTCCTGTATTGTCTTTGCTTTGTTCTTAATGTCATTCAATCAACATTTATTTATATAGCACATATTCATACAAAAAAATGTAGCTCAAAGTGCTTTACAAAATGAATAGAGAAATAGAAGACACAATAAAAAATAAACATAAGTCAACTTAATTAACATAGAATAAGAGTAAGGTCCGATGGCCAGGGTGGACAGAAAAACAAAAAAACTCCAAAAGCTGGAGAAAAAATAAAATCTGTAGGGGTTCCAGACCAAGAGACCGCCCAGTCCCCTCTGGGCAATCTACCTAACATAAGTCAAACAGTCCTCTTTGTATTTAGGGTTTTCATGGAAGGACCTGATGATGATGGTCACGTAGACTTCTGGCTTTCAGTCCATCAATGTTGGGGCATTATGATGCTTTGAGTAGGTGGAGGTGGCGTAGGCCGCCACCACAAAGAAACCGGAAAAAGAAACAGAAGAGAGAGTAGGGGTCAGTATGGATTTTGGAGCCACTGTGAATAGTTATTATGAAGAATTGAACATACAGAGTATCAGTATTAAGTTAAAGTGAAGTTATAAAAGGCCATGTTAAAGTAATGTGTTTTCAGCAGTGTTTTAAAGTGCTCTACTGTATTTGCCTGGCGAATTCCTATTGGCAGGCTATTCCAGATTTTAGGTGCATAACAGCAGAAGGCCGCCTCACCACTTCTTTTAAGTTTAGCTTTTGGAATTATAAGGAGACACTCATTTGAAGATCTAAGGTTACGATTTGGAATATAACGTCAGGCATTCCGATATATAAGATGGGCGAGATTATTTAAGGCTTTATAAACCATAAGCAGTATTTTAAAGTCAATCCTGAATGACACAGGCAACCAGTGTAGTGACATCAAAACTGGAGAAATGTGTTGATTTTCTTTTCCCAGTTAGGATTCTAGCAGCTGCATTCTGCACTCGTTGCAAATGATTTATGTCTTTTTTGGGTAGTCCTGAGAGGAGTGCGTTACAGTAATCTAGTCTACTGAAAACAAAAGCGTGAATTAATTTCTCAGCATCTTTCAATGATATAAGAGGTCTAACTTTAGCTATGTTTCTTAAGTGAAAAATGCTGTCCTAGTGGTCTGATGAATATGCGATTTAAAATTCAGATTACAGTCAACGGTTACCCCTAAATTTTTTACTTCCGTCTTAACTTTTAATCCTAGTGCATCAAGTTTATTTCTGATAACCTCATTGAATCCATTATTGCCAATTACTAAAATTTCAGTTTTCTCTTTATTTAGTTTGAGAAAATTACTATTCATCCATTCAGAAATACCAGTAAGACATTGTGTTAGTGTATCGAAAGAGTCGGAGTCATCAGGTGCTATTGATAAGTACAGCTGTGTGTCATCAGCATAGCTGTGGTAGCTCACATTGTAACCTGAGATAATCTGACCTAACGGAAGCATGTAGATTGAGAAGAGCAGCGGACCCAGGATAGAGCCTTGTGGAACACCATATCGGATATCATGTGTCTTTGAGATTTGATTACCACAACTCACAAAGAATTTTCTCCCTGCCAGGTAGGATTCAAACCAATTTAAGACACTGCCAGAGGGCCCACCCATTGACTAAGGCGATTTCTAAGAATATTATGATCAATGGTGTCAAATGCAGCACTCAGATCTAAGAGGATGAGAACAGATAAATGGCCTCTGTCTGCATTTACCCGCAAGTCATTTACTACTTTAACGAGTGCAGTTTCTGTACTGTGATTTGTTCTGAAGCCTGACTGAAATTTATCAAGAATAGCATGTTTATTGAGGTGGTCATTTAACTGCATAATGACTGCCTTCTCTAGAATTTTACTTAAGAAGGGCAGGTTAGAGATGGGTCTAAAATTTTCAAAGGCAGAGGGGTCAAGATTATTTTTCTTGAGCAGGGTTTTAACTACAGCAGTCTTAAGACAGTCTGGAAAGACCCCCGTATCTAATGACGAATTAACTATGTCCAGAATATTGTCAATTAGCACGCCTGATATTTCTTTGAAAAACCTGGTTGGTATTGGATCAAGGACGCAGGTGGAGGGTTTCAGTTGAGAGATTATACTATGTAATTCAGGTAAATCTATCCTGGTGAAAGCATTTAATTTGTTTATAATGGAGTACCGGGGCTTTGGAGGTTCTGCAGTGTTGGGGAGATATACTATGTTATCTCTAATATCATTAATTGTTTGAGTGAAAAATACAGCAATGTTCTCACAGGTTTCACTGGAAGTATTCTGGGGGCATTCCTTTGTGTTACCTGGGTTTAACAGACGATCAATTGTTGAAAATAAGACTCTGGGATTACTAGCATTGCTATTTATAATATTAGAGAAATAGCAGTCATTGTCCTATTGGAAGATACACTTTTGTCCCAACCTGAGGTGCAAAAGCCCTCTGGTGCTGGTTTATCTCTGAAATTTGCTCAATTCAGGTTTTCTTCAACTCTGACTAGTCTCCCAATTTTTATTTTTCTCAGATCTGTGCCTCGACACAGTTGTGTTTCTAAGCTCTGCAGTCCATTCTTTCAGCCTCATGGCCTGGTTTTTATTCAGGTGTAAGAACCTCTGTAGACAGGTGTGTGTGTGTGTTTCCATTGAATTGACCACAGTTGGACTCCAAACAAGGTGTAGAAACACTTCAGTGACGAACGGGATTCACCCGTATCATAGTGAAGGATCTTAATACTTGTGTCAATCTGTAGCTGTCAGAGGCCGCTAAGATTCACACCGTCGAGAAAGACGGTGATTTATTTATTTTATATGAGGATTACCAGGGACAACCCCAGCCTTGGCACGACACACACCCACACACACTACAGAGACAAAGAAAACGCACTGGGAACTTAAACGACAAAAAAGTATAATGAAATTAAATTACTAAATGAAAACAATAATACCACCCCTGATCCCTTCGGCGATATTACAATTAACAGATAAACACGACAAACACGCAGTAAAGTCCATGTATGAAATAATAGCGGTGAAGTTATGTCCAGTGATTTGAATGAAGCGAGGGAAATGGAAAAACACAGTCCTACTGGTAGTTGCTGAAGTAAGTTGACAGATGAATGGTTCAGGAGCGCTCCTTCTTCCGTGAAAGCCAAATAATCCAGACAACGTCCTCAGGAACAGTAAACAGGTAGACGAATGATTCCAGACCCCAACAGACAACACAATCCAGGACACGAAGATGTAAAGCAGGCAAACGACAGGCAGTTCCACAGATAAATACAAGCAGCAAACGACCAAAACAAAACTTTTTTCCTCTTCGTCCCCTGCCCTCCTTTTGAACCCCTCTGGCCACCTTTGCCCCCAACAGCCCTGCAAGGACTGCTGGGAGATGCAGTTCTAACCAATGGTAGCACTGCTACAATCCCCCTCCCCTGGCCATGGTGTACGGCCGAACCAAGGCTTGAGGTTAGCGATGTTAACAGTGTCTACTTTCTTCGTCCCCGGCAATCCCCACTCTACTGCATAGGTCACTGGTCCTTTCTTTTGGACTATAGTTGCGGGCCGAACCACTTGGAGCCAGTTTAGCTGTAAATTTATCGGAGGCTTTGGAGAGGGGATGAGTCCTGATCCAGACTTTCTCCCCAACTGAGAATTGCACAGGCTTATGTCTCCGGTTGTACGACTGAGATTGTCTGGACTGGGACCTCACCATCCTCTCCTTTACCTGTTGTGTGATAAGTTGTAGTGTTTGCAAATGATCATGTATTGAGGTGTCTGGATTGGGTGGTTTATGATTAATTACCCTCTCTAGTGGACCGTTTAGCTGTCTGCCTAAAGCTAACAATGCAGGGGTCTCACCCGTAACCTCGTGCACCGCCGTGTTCAATGCGAACCGCAGCTCAGGCAGCCACTTTGTCCAATCCTGATGATGGTCTCCGACGAAGGATGCAATCATTGTCTTCAGGGTCCGGTTCACCCGCTCAGTGCGATTAGATTGGGGATGGTACGCTGTTGTCTTCAGGTGCACCACCCCCCATTGCTTCCAAAATTCTTCGGCCTCTGAGCTGGTAAACTGCGGGCCCCGGTCTGAGATGATGTTCTTCGGCACCCCCCATCGGGTAAAGATCTCATCCTTCAGGATGGAACATATCTTCTTGGCTGTGGCATTAGCCATGGGGAATAGCTCCACCCATCGGGTAAAATAGTCCACAACCACCATCAGGTAGGTCTTCCGGTCCTTACTAGTGGGTAATGGTCCCATTAGGTCCACGCCTAGGCTCTCCCCCGGGGTAGTGATGGTTACTGGCTGGAGTTGACCTGAGGGGAGACCAGGTGGGGTTTTGTATTGCTGACAGGTGGTACAAGTCTGGACATGGGACCAGGCGTCTTTAGTATCGTCGGCCACCATGCCACCTCCAAGACTTTAAACAGTGTCTTAGTACGTCCAAGGTGACCACTGATCGGGCTGTCATGGTAATACTGTAGGAACTTGGGCACGTATGTCTCGGGCACTACCAACTGATAATGGTAACCCCGGTCTTTTGTTGGAACACAGCGATAGAGTGCCCCTTGAAGTTCCTATAATGTATGCGGTCAGACCTCCCCCCTGAGCCCTCTCTCAACCCCTGACACACAGGACTGGCTGCTTGAGAGTGAACAATTTCCTGCATGTTCAGGGGAAGATCAGGCCAAGGGTTAGAGACCGATACCGCACATACCATCGGTGCGGGCTCGTGCACCCGGGATAAGGCATCGGGCACCACATTAGCACAACCCTTCCGATAGCACACCCTGAACGTGAACTGTTGGAGGCGCAAAACCCACCTTGTTAGCCTAGACGTGGTCTTCGGGCAATTGAATGCCCAGGTCAGAGCCCTATGGTCGGTGTAGACTTCAAAGGATGTCCCCTCCAGGAAGTGACGCCACTTTTCCACGGCCCACACAACAGCGAGGCATTCCTTCTCGGTGGTGGAATAATTATACTCGGCGCCCTTCAGTGACCGTGAAGCATAGGCCACCACTCTCTCTTCTCCTTGGTTAGTTTGAGCAAGAACGGCGCCGAGTCCGAGGTCACTTGCGTCTGTGTGGACCTGAAAGGTTAATTTGGGATCAGGCTGTGCCAGGACTGGAGGTGATATCAATGCCTGTTTAAGTCTTTCAAAGGAGTCCTGGCACGTTGGTGACCACTCCCAGGGGGAGTGCTACAAATGGGATATTTCAATTTGTTTTATTTTTAATACATTTTCAAAAAATATCGCCCTGCTTTTGCTTTGTAATTCTGGTTTAGTCTTGCAGGATGAGGGCAAAATTAATTTAAGTTAATTTAACACAAAGCTGCAACACAGAAAAATGTGAAAAAAGTGAAATGGTGTGAATACTTTCTGAATCCACTGAATACACACACACTCACACATATACCCGGCCGCTCCTCCGTAACCCTCTCTTAAACCCCTTAAACAGTACTTCAATGGGAACCAAACACAGCTTTTACCATCTCCTCTTTGTGGGATCAGCTGGTAGCCTGCTGTCTGCTGCCATGCCGCGGGGAGCGTCAAACATTTAAAAGACTGTGCCACAGCTGTCCTAGTGTCTCACTGCCTTGTCTCTCTTCCTCCAGACATCCTCTGCTCCGGTCGGGGATCCCGAGTCTTTGAAGAGTAAGACTTTGTGTTCTTTTGACCAGGAGGTGGAGGCAGCCGGTTTGACAGTTGTCCCTTGTGCTACCATATCGCTCCTGAAAGAGACTTGTGTTTGTTCGGCCTGTACTGGAATAAAGTATCTGTCTCTTGGGAAACTCTGAGTGCTCCTGTGCAACTTTGTGACATAAGCGTGACAATATATGAGGTGAGACACCAAAATAACCGGACTGTGCTGGGGGTTTTCCTGGAAAACCGTCTGGAGGTTGGCCGGATGTGAATCATATTACTATATCCCCTCCTACATGCCCTCTCAAACCGCCGACTGGCTAGGTATATGCTGCAAATAGCCCAATCAGTATTTGCACAACTATCGCTACACGAGTTGCCACGATAATGTCGGGTGAAAAAATACGAACAGCGAATCAACATCAAATTTCTCGCAAATTTTCTCTTTTTCTGACAAAAACATTCCTGTCCTCAATCATCCTCCCTATTCGCCCGATTTTTCTCCCTGTGATTTTTACTTGTTTCCAAAAATCAAAAGTGACCTGAAGGGAATGCATTTTTCTTCAATGGATGAAGTGAAGATTAAAATGGCAAGCCTGTTGAAGAGCCTCAAGCAAGAAGACTTCCAGCACTATTTCAATCAATGGAAGATACGTATGGAGCGGTGAAGAGACCAGGAGTATACAGAAGTGACAATATTTTGAATGCTGTAAGTCATCAAGAAATATTTTTTTTTCCAATCCTGTTATTTTTGTGTCTCACCCCATATATATATATATATTGTAATGACCCGGCAGTCAGCGCTGGCGGCATGGTGCATTGTGGGTATTTCTGTAACGTTACTGTTTGTACTGGGCAAGCAAGGCAATTGATTTCCTGTTGTACTATAAATGTTATATGTGTTTGTGTTGCAGTTGCTTGGGTGGGCTTGGGTCATTTGCAGCCCAGGAGTGGTAAGTGTAACAGTTACCATCATGGAGAAGGATGTCTTTCTGAATGACCTTGGCAATGGCCTTGCAATATGTTGAGCTTTGTTTCTGACTATCTGCTCTAATAAAGAGATACAAAAGGACACAGCTGTGTTGCTAGATTCCATCTATGCAATTATGTACGGAAACACTCGGGGTCGTGCGGTGTTTGGGACACGAGTGTTCGCTTGCTTAATGAGCTAGGTACAGCTGCGTGCATGGTGTTGGCATTCCGCTGGCCGACCAGCTTGGGGGAAGTGCGCAGTAGAGTTCGGCTCCGAGAACTTCAATACTCAACCACGGGTTGCTACAATATATATATATATATATATATATATATATATATATATATATATTGTCACACACGCGTGCGAATTGGAGGCAGTCAAAGAGCCTAAAGGTGAGTGAAATCAGGGTTTATCACGTAGTACTTATCTGAATCTCTTTCTACCTACAGAAAACTGGAAGAAAAATAAACACATCCATATTCTGTTCCAAAATGGCCGCGATGATGTCACTTCCGGTTCCAATCCGATGACTTCCTGCCAACCATTTCCTCAAATTTTCCTCAATCCCCAAATCTTTTTCTATTTTGAGAAGACTCTTATTTATTACAATATATATATATATATATATATATATATATATATATACTAGCAAAATACCCGTGCTTCGCAGCGGAGAAGTAGTAATAACGTAACATGATTGTCAATGTAAGTGATGAGTGTTGCTGTCATATATATATAAACCTAAAAAAAATATAGACCTAAAAATGGCTGTCCATCAACATTTACCATCCAACCTGACAGAACTGGAGAGGATCTACAAGGAGGAATGGCAGAGGATCCCCAAATCCAGGTGTGAAAAACTTGTTGCATCTTTCCCGAGAAGACTCATGGCTGTATTAGCTCAAAAGGGGGCTTCTACTAAATACTGAGCAAAGGGTCTGAATACTTAGGACCATGTGATATTTCAGTTGTTTTTTTAATAAATCTGCAATAATTTCAAAAATTGTTTTTTTTGTCTGTCAATATGGGGTGCTGTGTGTACATTAATGAGGAAAAAAAATAATTTAAATGATTTAAGCAAATGGCTGCAATATAAGAAAGAGTGAAAAATTGAAGGGGGTCTGAATACTTTCTGTACCCACTGTATATATATATATATATATATATATATATATACAATCTCTATATAAATAGAGTACTGAAATCATGCAACTTTTTAATGTGACGTTTCATTTGATGTTGTCTATGCTGATTTTTCTTCTAAATTGTGCTTCATATAGCATATATCTATATATCATTTTTTTGTCTTCATTAGGAGACTACAACAGTGATACCCCCATATCAGTACAACCAATTTAACGTGGATACTTCAAACAAAATACCTCCTATACATCCGCTCCTCTAAGAACAGTAGTAGTTCAGTTGTGTGTTAGCAGTTGACAAATAAAGCCAATGAAATGGCACACACTTACAAACTGTAAAACTGCATAAACATTCAACTGCTGGCAAAATCAAGACTGGTAATCATGCAGGAGAAGTTGTATTCCTTCCGTATATGAAGTTAGATAGTTGGCCATACTTCAGCAAGCAGACTACTATTCATCTTGCATAGACAACAATTTCTAATAGTTTTAGCATTTGCTATAGCTATAAATAAATCTCAGTTTTGACCCTGTTGGAACATACCCATGGACCAATGGCAAGCTATCAAGGCAGGGTTGGGCGGTCAGGGGGGCACACTTTTCTAGTGTATATATTTAATTATATATTACATTATTACATTTATATAAAGTAGGTGCCAAGGTGGACTGACTGTAATTCTGACCAGGAGAGAAAGTTGTTCCTTACGTGAATGGGAGGCAATAAGGAAAAATGATATGGATGAACAGGCATCCAGGCCAGGTTGTTTGCAGATATGTTTCTTGACCAGGAAGATATCTCTTGGGGCCATGTATTACCCCAGTATTCCAGATGGCAGCATCCCTTGGGTACAGCTCCCATTTTTTTACACCTGCAGGGCACCTTGGAAATTGTAGTCCTAATGGATGGTCCAGTCAGGGTAAATTCATTCCTCCAGGTGGAGGTGAAGGAAGCGCTTCCAGGGTGTAATCATGTGACATCCGAGTACTCCTGGTCATGTGACATCCGAGTACTCCTGGGCCTGATATAAAAGAGGTTGTTCAACCTGATCCAGGTGAGTTGGAGTCGGGAGGTGGAGGACAAGGATTGCCTGGAGGAGAGTAGATGTGAATTAATATATGAATTGTGCTTGTAAGCACTTGTTTTGAAAGAAAGACCTGAAGAAGGTAATTTTGCAAAATAAAATTTATTTTATGCCGAGAGAGAGCCACCTTCAAACATGGCAGGTTTATAAAACCAGATAGAAGGTGAGAAAGGCACCTAGAAAATAACGACAGTGCCAGAGAAGGAGGCATTATAGGAAGCCATTAGGAGAAGGACCACCGGTTAAGAGAGGAAAGGCGCTGAGGGTACATGTAGGACAAGAGATAGAATAGTTAAAAATATTTTCTTTTACCTGACTTCAACGGGTACTGCACCTAGTTATCCATCCATCCATTATCCAACCCGCTATATCCTAACTACAGGGTCACGGGGGGTTTTGTTGAAGCCAGTCCCAGGGCGCAAGGCAGGAAACAAACCCCCGGGCAGGGCGCACACACCCACACACTAGGGACAATTTAGGATCACCAATCCACCTAACCTGCATGGCTTTGGACCGTGGGAGGAAACCCATGCAGACAAGAGGAGAACATGTGAATTCCCCCTTGGGATTAATAAAGTATCTATCTATCTATCTATCTATCTATCTATCTATCTATCTATCTATAATGTAACTCCTTTCCTATCTGTCTATCTATCTATCTATCTATCTATCTATCTATCTATCTATCTATCATATAATGCCATTCATATCTATCTATCTATCTATCTATCTATCTATCTATCTATCTATCTATCTATCTATCTATCTATCTATCATATAATGCCATTCATATCTATCTATCTATCTATCTATCTATCTATCTATCTATCTATCTATCTATCTATCTATCTATCTATCTATCTATCTATCTATCTAACATGCAAACTCCACACAGGGAGGACCCAGGATGCGAACCCAGGTCCCCTAACTGTGAGGCAGCAGCGCCACCGTGCCGCATACCTAGTTATATATTATCCATATAGGACAGTACAGAATAAATAAGACAATATTCACAAAGAAACACTAATAAAAAAGAAAACAGAGACAAAGACAGCAATAATATAATATACAAAATAACCTTCAAAAGGCAACAAAAAGATTAAATAAAAAGGAAAGAAACAAGTTAGGAACGAAACCCTGGCTATGCTATAGCAAGAATACCAGTCAGGGCGCTAAAAGCCTAATCTACCTGATTTCCAACTCCCAATCCCTATATGCCAATTATTGCTTCTCTTTTAAAGAGGCACAATAGCCTTGCAAGATCAGCATAATGATTCTCTTGTAATGATTCCATTATGTAGTAAATAAGTCAGGCGCCACCTCATATCTGCTACGACTGTAAAATAAAGATTTAGCAGCGTGGTGTCGATCTGCAGCTCTGCTTTTTGTTTTTCAAAATTCTATTGGCAAAATAATGTGATATGCAGCAGACAAACACTATAATGCAAACTTAAAAGTTCATTGGGTCATAAAGTGCAGCATATTTCATCATAAAAATATCACTTCATAAATAAATCTTAGGAAAACTTTGTCATACTGGCAAGCTTGCAGACGTATTATAAAGAAGAAAACTAGACGTATGTTACTGATAGGACAATTGGTTAGGAATGTAAAATAGCTGAAGGAGCGTGCAGGAAATGTTTTTGGTTTGACTTCACTGTTCCATAAGGCACATATGTTGAGCAGTGGTGCGGAGGTTCATTGTGGCTTTCTCATATTTTGGGGATACTTTATATGCTTACAGTGCACTTATGGAGATTAAAACTATAGACTTCAAATCATTTCAAAAGAGTTATCAGAACTAAATTAGTAAATCAGTTTTGCTTTTATTTACTACTGACCTCACACTTCTTTGTCTGTGGCAGCACATACCTATGTTATTCCTCCATCAAACCATTTTTTGAACTTATTATTTCATTTAAGGTTTAACAAGAGCAGCACTGAGGGGAAACCAGAAAACTACCCAGGATGGAATGGGGGTCCACCATGGGGCCTAGTTTACGGTCAGCAATTAACATGAAAATTAACATCCAATTATCATTAACTATTGTTTGTCAGTCAGTCATTTTCTAAGCTGCTTTGTCCTGAAGAGGCTTGCGGTGGGTGCTGGAGCCAATCCCACCTAGAACAGGGCACAAGGCAGGCACAAACCCTGGACTGGATGGGCAGTCCATCGCAGGCTGGACACGCGCACAGACACACATACACATGCATGGGCACAGACACACACACACGCACACACACACACGGACACACTCACACACGCATACACTGTAGCTTGTGGCCGGGGCTCTTGCCCGGCTGGGACGCGGGGGAAACAAGCGTGGCCAGAGTATTACCAAGTTACCAATGGGTTGCAGCGGTGCCTCAGACTCGTTTCGGGATTCACGGGAGTTGGAGTTTGGTGCAGCCCTGTTTGGATCTGCAGGCGCTGCCAGGGGGTGCTGCACCAGGAGCTGCTGAGCCCTTATGGGCAGTCCTTCTGCCACACCCGGAAGTGCTCCAGGCAGCCTTAAAAGTGCCTTAAAAAAAGGAGCCAGCAGCCACTGCTCAAGGAGCCAGAGTCGGGAGGAGGAAGACGAAGCTTGACCGGATGAGTAGAGGAGAAGAGAAAGAGAGGAAGAGAAATGTTTGTGCTTGTGCTACAAGACTGTGCTGGGACTTATGGGAAACGGGGATGGCGATTTCAATGAGGAAAAAGAAAAAAATAAATTGTGTGTATCTTGAATTTGTGTCCCATGCTTGTCTGTGTCAGGTTGAGGTGGCAGTGCCAGCCTTGTGGTCCACAATATATATAATACACACTCTATATATAAAAAGATTAGCGAAATTGTGCAATGTTTTCATGTGACGTTTCATTTGATGTTTTCTGTGCTGATTTGTCTTCACAATTGTACGTCAAATTGTATATCATTTTTTTGTCTTCATTAGGAGAATGCAACAATGATTCCGGGTGCGTTATAAAAGGAGTCAGCAGCCACTGCTCTGGGAGCCAGAGTCGGGAGGAGGAACGACGAAGCTTGACCCGAGGAGTGAAGGAGGAGAAGTAAAAGAAGGGAGTAATTGTTTGTGCTGTGCTTGTGCTTGGACCGGGTCATACTTATGGGGTACTGGGATGACATTTCCCACAAGGAGAAAAGAAAAAAACAAACCGAGTGTGCATTGAACTTGTGTCCCATGTGTGTCTGTGTCGGGTTCAGCTGGCGGAGCCAGCCTGGTGGGCTACAACACACACATGCACACACACACACAACATCTCAACCATGCACTAGGGCTAATTTAGTATCTCTGGTCCACCTAACCTGCATGTTTAGTGTGGGAAACAAATAACATGACAAGCAAAAAAGGTAAACCAAAAACCATAAAACAGTCCTCCCAAAATACCAGCTAATAATATTTACATCCATCCATCCATCCACCCATTATCCAACCCGCTATATCCTAATTACAGGGTCACGGGGGACTGCTGGAGCCAGTCCCAGCCAACACAGGGCGCAAGGCAGGAAACAAACCCCGGGTAGCGCACCAGCCCACCGCAGGGCACACACACACCAAGCACACACTAAGGACAATTTAGAATCGCCAATGCACCTAACCTGCATGTCCTTGGACTGTGGGAGGAAGCTCACGCAGACACGGGGAGGACATGCAAACTCCACGCAGGGAGGACCCGGGAAGCAAACCTCCTATCTGCGAGGTAGCAGCGCTACCCACTGCATCACCGTGCCACCCATAATATTTACATGAAATATGTAAAGGAGGATATACTAAGAGATAATCTAAAAGGGAACTCATTAAAGCAAAAAGACACAGCCAAGGACCAAACCTTATTCTTCATATGACCCTAATTACCCAAATCCTTATGAAGAAGAACAAGAGGACCTGACAGACACCATTATAAATATAGTCATAAGCCCAGCCCAAGGTGAAAAACACAGTATCCTATATACCACATCTTAATACTGAAGCGCTTAAGAGGTAACTCTTACATGGTGAGGAAAGGGCTAATATCTTAAGGGGTCTTTTACTTCCCTCACATGACTGCAGCACCTTTTGGCAACTATCTAAACTGAAAATAACCAACAAACATACAAAAAATGGACCGGAACAAAAAAGAAATGGAAAAGAAAGAGTAGAGTCAGGGACAAGAATAGAGCAAGAACATGAAAAGTCTGATTTAGAGTAAGCTGCCCTAATTTGGGGCATTCATAACAAATGTAATGGTTTACTTAAAACTGATAGAAGTACATAATAAACAAGAATAGTTGTGTCAAATGTTTGAAATATTAAAATGTGTGCTTCAGTTTAAGTCTAAATATGCTGAATTGTAATGGCAATTTGTTGTTTTCACCCTTGATAATAGTCATTATCATCAAAGCCGCTATATCTTAACTACAGGGTCACGGGGGTCTGCTGGAGCCAGTCCCAGCCAACACAGGGTGCAAGGCAGGAAGCAAACCCTGGGCAGGGCGCCAGCCCACCGCAGGGCACACACGCACAGCACACACACCAGGGACAATTTAGGATCGCCAATGCACCTAAACTGCATGTCTTTGGACTGTGGGAGGAAACCCACACAGACACAAGGAGAACATGCAAACTCCATGCAGGAAGGAACCGGGAAGCGAATCCAGGTTTCCATACTGTGAGGCAGCAGCGCTACCACTGCACCACCGTGCCACCACTTGATAAATTCTCATACTCTAGTTAGAGGTCCAAAAAGGATTCCTAATAGAGGATAAAATATCAAAACCTTTATTATATTTGTCAACAGCAACCTCAACATTGCACAATCCATGTACAGTATGCTTATATTACAATAAAATTTAAAATATTACAAGTACAGAGTAGAATTTAACAGTAGATGATATCACATAATAGGATTTGGATTTGGATTTGCTTATAGTCCTGGAGTCCTGGCCATTCCACACCTGAGACCGCACTGGGCCAGCCAATCTGATCAAAGGACCCTCTACCCCACAATTCCTGCAATCCTCCATCAGAGATGACTTTACCTTAGGCTGGCAAAACAACTTTGCAGGTGGGCCGTGCCACCAAGTGCCACATTTGAGTACTGAAAAGAGAAAGAGAATAGGTGAGGGTTAGTAACAAATTATAACTATCATGTTACTTATGTTTTAGTGCTAATGACTAACAACAGAGATGCAGTCTGTACAGTTAATCAGCAGCTCTAGTCAGGGTGTGCTAAACTGAAGTCGTGAGTCTTCAGTCGGGATTTGAAAGTTGAGACCAAAGGGGCATCTCTTATAGTAGCAGGCAGACCAGTCCACAGTTTAGGGGCCCTGTAACTAAAGGCTAGACCTCCCACTGTTATTTTATTAATCCTTGGAATCATAAGCAGACTGGCATCTTGAGATCTTAATGTGCACTCTGGTTTGTAAGTCATGATAAGTTCAGACAAGTGAGCTGAACAAAGCATTGCAGTAATCAATTCTACTAGAAACAAATGCATGAATTAATTTCTCAGAATCTTGCTCATTTAGTACCTTGATAGCTGTGAGTATTCAATTCTCTGGTTTCAAGATTTTTTTTTTTGTGTGTCTTTTGGATTTTGATTATTGGATTGTGGCTTACAACCTGTTTGTTGTGGGTTGCCTTTTTAAGAAAAACTTTATAACATTTTTTGTTGTTATTGTTCTTCTTCTTTTAAATTCAGATCAAAGGCTGCCTGTGGAGTTTGAGTTCAGGCTTCCAGGGGTGAGGCCTATATTTTAGGCAGGCCAATGAGTATCTTGAAGGCCTTTGACCCATTTCACTATGTTTGTGTCATCTACTCAAAACAGATTTGGACCTTTGGCACAGAGGTTAAGACATTATAAAATTGTAAATCACAAGGCTGCTGCCATAATTATGCCGTCAGAGCACCAGTTGTAGAAATATGGAAATAATTGTACCCTTTTTTTATTATTTGTAAGTATTCTTGGAAAAAAGTGCCACCCAAATAAATTCATGTAAGGATTAGTGACACATTGGTGACCACATACCGTAAGAGCAAAAAATAGATTTAAAAAATTAGGAAGATATCTGGATATTTGCATGATTTTTGTCTAAGGCAGTGGTTCTCAGATTCAGACCTGGGCCGCCCATATACAGCAGCTGCAGGTTTTTATCTCAACCAATTTCACAATCAGGGAGTCCATCCATCCATCTATCCATTTTTAGTTAAAAAAAAAGAAAAAAAATAACTACAGTCACTGGGACCTTCAGGGCTGAACTGGAGAGCCGCCGCTCTAGGGTGGTGCCAAGAGAGGTGAGAAAATTTCAAAACCCTGCCACAAAAATAATTAGATAAAAAAAAAATGTAAAAAAAGTTTTAAAACTTAATATAAAAAAGAAACATTTCAAAACAACTAAAGTTGAAAAAAACATAAATTATCTAACCAAACATTCAAACCAGGAAAGAACAGCCAAAATTCCAAAACTAGGAACCCAAAATGAAATGGCCACAAAACAAACATACTGACAAAAGAAAGGGAAGCAGAAAAGAGAGCATAAGGACAGGACAGCTAAGCTAATGCCATAGCAAAGTATCAAGGGCTTCAGAAAAAGGAGATTTAGGTAGCACCTAAAAGTGTGAAATTAGTAGTTTTAGGGAAAGTGACCGGGGCAAAAAACACAAAGAAGACACAAACATTTAGACAAAGGAAATACAAAGGAGTGGATATACAGTGCAAGTAAGACATACAATGAAAAACACTAAGGAACAAAGGTAGATAGATAGATAGATAGATAGATAGATAGATAGATAGATAGATAGATAGATAGATAGATAGATAGATAGATAGATAGATAGATGTGAAAGGCACTATATGAAAGATAGCTAGATAGACAGATACTTTAGTATGTGGTTAGGGTATGTGTTTGTGTGTGTTATCCCTGCTATGGACTGGCACCTTGTCCCGGGTTTATTTCTACCTTCTCCCCTATGTTTGCTGGCATAGTTTCCAGCATCCCCCACAACCTTGTTCAGGAAAAAGCAGTTTAGAAATTGGCTAACTTTAGGATGCATGTACTTGGGTTTAAATGGAAGCATATTAGCTGGAGAGCAAGTGATTTCATTGTCGTTTACACCTCATTATTAACCGAAGACTGGTTAA
This sequence comes from Polypterus senegalus, assembly GCF_016835505.1. Classification (NCBI taxonomy): domain Eukaryota; kingdom Metazoa; phylum Chordata; class Cladistia; order Polypteriformes; family Polypteridae; genus Polypterus; species Polypterus senegalus. The sequence continues at coordinate 15,334,412 of NC_053168.1, forward strand.
CAAAATAGGAGACTATTAAACCCAAAGGAAGAAGTTTAAAAATAAAATAGGCAATTATGGATTTTAAATTGTAACAATCGAGTTAAGCAAAACTAAACCTAAAAAGCATTGTTTTAGTAGTAAATAAATAGGATCTAATTAGAATTGTAGTCAAAGCAAAAACTGCCAACCACTGTGGACCCATGAGATAGATAGATAGATAGATAGATAGATAGATAGATAGATAGATAGATAGATAGATAGATAGATAGATAGATGTGAATGGCACTAGACAGATAGATAGACAGATAGATAGATAGATAGATAGATAGATAGATAGATAGATAGATAGATAGATAGATAGATAGATAGATAGATAGATGTGAATGGCACTAGACAGATAGATAGATAGATAGATAGATAGATAGATAGATAGATAGATAGATAGATAGATAGATGTGAATGGCACTAGACAGACAGATAGATAGATAGATAGATAGATAGATAGATAGATAGATAGATAGATAGATAGATAGATAGATAGATAGATTGATAAATCAGTGGTTCTCAAACTGTGTGGCGGGCCTCCCTAGGGGGGTGCGAAGTAACAAAAAGGGGGGCGTGAAGATGTGAAAAAAAGAAAACAAGAATCGAAAACATGAAAAATACATCTATTGAAACCAAAGCAAATGAACTTAAACTACATTCTGATACTAGAAAAACAAATATAGAGTTACTGTAGATAAATGTCGATAAAAGTTCAGCAGGTATAATAAAATATGCATCTATGATATATCATTAATTACAGTAAAAAAGAACAAATTGGTATTAGTGGGCTCCTTTCAAAAAAACGTTAGGGGGGGCGCAATTAAAACTGTTATGAAAACTCAGGTCGCAAATACTTAAAGGTTGAGAAACGCTGAGATAATTAGTGCATGTAGTTTGACAGAGAATTTGCAGATTTATGTACAGATGTATTGTAGCAGGGCAGTGCCACTCAAATTATCGCCATTGCCTTTACAGATCTAGTTTAATTTTTTTTTTTTGTATGGTGAGCAGAGTGTGTGCATATATTTATAACCATGGTATAATGATGGTATATTACAAACCATTCAAGAATTACATATATAACAACATAAATAGAAACAATGCATTTCAAATGGAATTGTTTTCAATGAATAACACTAACACTTTACAATGATATAAAGTCCGTTAAATTTTCTGTTTGAGTCTGACTAGTTGACAACAGAGGAGAGGAAACCAAACTCCATTTTACAGCATTACTGGTGAAAGTAGTGGTCTGAGGATTCCACCTCTGGCTATCAGAAAGTCACAATTCGGATGAATTTAAAGGCCACATCATATTACACGACTCTTCAGAAATTTTCAGTTGCGGATTAATTTATACAATCTTTATACATAATTATAATTTAATAATTTAATTTATATATACATATCGAGTTCAAGAAAATGACCACCCATTGACTAGCATGATGTACCCAGCGACTCAGTCCAAGTAGTCCATGATTCGCCCTGACAAAATCAAACAGGTTTGATCGGCTTAAGCCAACTTGTCCGCATGTGAACGAGAGCTAATATGGGTAGGCCCTGAGAGGTTACCTGGTGCCCCTTTCTGAGTTTGGTTCCTGCTTCATGCCAGATGCTGCCTGGAGAGATCCTGTCTGCATTAACCTAAAGTGATTTAAGAAGATGTGAGAATGTCATGCTGTGTAAATAATGCCATAGACAGTAACCTTTGACTGGAGTTCCATCCCATGCTGCCAAAATGGGTTTCTTTTCCCACTCAGCAAAGCCTGTCTTGCATGGAATAAAGTTTGAATTCAACCAAACTGCAGCCACTTTATTATTACATATTGCTGATTGCTATTAACTATTGTTTGAATTCTGCTGCTCTTTATTGTGTATTTGCGCTTTGGGAGCAGTGGCTGATATGACTGAGTATTAGCATCACTCTCTAAATAGCGGCAGCGCTGATTCCACCCTTTTGTGGTTCAATAATTGTCTAGTACAACACCAGATGGTGTGCCATGGGACAAAAAGGCTTTTGTACATACTGGAGCACTAAAAGAGCATGAGGGCGATGAGAAACTCCAAAGTACATATAATTGGATATCTTGTGAACAGTGGATTGCCACATGCCAAGTATAGTCCAGTCCGGTTCAAGGGAGCTTTTCAGCCGTACGGAGAGCACATGACAGGAGTCAGACTTTACAGCCGGTGGGTTACCACATCTGCTTCTAACGTATACTCTTCTCTTGCAACATTTATTCAGGGTGTTTTAGCAGAAAAGAGTGCACAGTATACAATTACACTTAATGTCACATTTATATTTGCAGTCCCATAGTTCAGAAATAGCAACGACTGAAAAAATGCAAAGCATGTCATAATCCAGATATTACGGTAGTGTATCCTAGTGATTGGCAGCACATTAAATGGAGCTTTTGTGTCAGTTCCAGATTGGACTCAGAATAACCAGCATGTCAAATTACATCCTGCAGACTCTGTGACTCCAACCAGCCCCCACGTTTAAATTCTGCAATAATTTTAGGAAATTTATATCAGGCTTGCACTGCAACTTTAATGAATCTGACTTGCCAAGTAAAATGCTCGATTAACCAAGCTGGGAAATTAAGGTAAACACAAATGAATTAAGTTTAAACTGGACAAACAGTGAGCGTTTTTCAAGAAAAAGAAAGCCGTGTAAGTCATAATTCCCTAAAGGTAATTTGTAGCTTTATCTGAATTAGACGGGAGCTCCACCTGAATTTCTGTTAGCTTTGGAGTGACTTTCAGATGCATGTGGCTGCTCAAGACACAGTGAATGTTCATATCTTGAAATTTAATGGACTTAATCCATGAACTGAACTCAAAAATATGTTGAATGGTGAGCTACAAAAAATGTATAATAATAATACTACAGGACTGTGACTTGTAGTAAATACTGTATATACCTGTACATGCATACTCGACGCAAGGTAATTTTTAAATGCTTAAATGATAAAATCATTATTTGATATCATTAAATATACAATTCTAATACATTTTTAAATAAGAACCGGATTTCACTTTATAGGCCAGGTACACTGATGTGTACTAGGGATTTGTCTTGATTTAATTGATGCAATACACAGAAAACAAAAGATAAAATATAAAACAATAAAATATGATGCGGCACGGTGGCGCAGTGGGTAGCGCTGCTGCCTCACAGTTAGCATACCCGGGTCCTTACCTGCGTGAAGTTTGCATGTTCTCCCCGTGTCTGCGTGGGTTTCCTCCGGTACTCCGGTTTCCTCCCACAGTCCAAAGACATGCCGGTTAGGCGCATTGGCGATTCTAAATTGTGCTTGGTGTGTGTGTGTGTGCCTTGTGATGGGCTGGTGCTCTGCCCAGGGTTTGTTTCATGCCTTGCGTCCTGTGTTGGCTGGGATTGGGTCCAGCAGACCCCCGTGACCCTGTAGTTAGGATATAGCGGGTTGGATAATGGATGGATGGATAAAATATGATGCAGCATGCAAGGGCAATATAACAAATAAAGAGATAAAGTAGCATTAAAATGTCCAGGCAGTTCAGGGTGCAGGTATACGACGATACTGAGTAGAAGCTCAGACCTGATTAGTCCGAGTAAACTGCACTGTTTAGGTGTCGTGTTGTTTGACCTTTCACCCCACAAAGGCGTTTACCGGAAGGAAGGTACGCTGGGTGATCAGCAGTGGTCTTGGCAAGGGATGGATTAACTATTAGGTAAGAACCTCTTTATTGTCATTGCACATTTCTTGCACAATGAAATCTGCAGTGCAGTCCCAAGAATGTACAAATAATCAACCTCAGCAGGAAAGAAAACAGTTTTCAAAAAATGTTTGTTTTATTTTTCAAAATGGGGGCGGAGAGGTGGCTCTGAGGCTAGGGATCTGCACTGGCAATCGGAAGGTTGCCGGTTCGAATCCCATAAATGGCAGATGTGACTCTACTTCATTGGGCCCTTGAGTAAGGCCCTTAACCTGCAATTGCTCCATCCTGGGTATGACGTTAATCTGCACCCAGCCATGCAAGCAGGGAAAAACCTGAGGGTTGGTGGCAGAATTGGCACTCCAGCCACCGTAAAATATATATGTAGGCCAGGTACACTATTGTGTACAAGGGATTTGTCTTGATTTAATTAGTGCAACATACCAGGACTACACAGAAAACAAAAGGTAAAATTTAAAACAATAAAATATGATGGCGCATGCAAGGGCAATATAACAGAGAGATAAAGTAGAATTAAAATGTCCATTCAGTTCAGGGTGCAGGTATATGATGATACTGCGTAAAAGTTCAGACCTGATTAGTCCGAATAAACCGCACTGTTTAGGTGTCATGTCGTTTGACCTTTCACCCCACAAAGGCGTTTACCGGAGGGAAGGTACGCTGGGTGATCAGCAGTGGTCTTAGCCAGGGATGGATTAACTATTAGGTAAGAACCTCTTTATTGTCATTGCACATTTCTTGCACAATAAAATCTGCAGTGCAGTCCCAAGAATGTACAAACAAGGTTGGGGTGGTTCAATAATCTAACTGAGTAGGAAAGAAAACAGTTTTCAAAAAATTTTTGTTTAATTTTGCTGAGGTGTCACCCGTTGCATGGCGTCACTCGGGTCCTAATCTGGGATCCTGAGTTGGTTTGTCATGTGGTGGGTGCAGCAATGCTCCTAACCTCTCTCTCTCTTTCAATGTAGTCCCCGGATACCTCCATACACTTCATCCACTCTTCCTACAATGACTTTAACCCCACTGGAAATTAAAAAAATGTGGGCGGCACGGTGGTGCAGTGGGTAGCGCTGCTGCCTCGCAGTTAGGAGACCCGGGTTCGCTTTCCGGGTCCTCCCTGCGTGGAGTTTGTATGTTCTCCCCGTGTCTGCGTGGGTTTCCTCCGGGCGCTTCGGTTTCCTCCCACAGTCCAAAGACATGCCGGTTAGGTGGATTGGTGATTCTAAATTGGCCCTAGTGTGTGCTTGGTGCGTAAGTGTGTTTGTGTGTGTCCTGCGGTAGGTTGGCACCCTGCCCGGGATTGGTTCCTGCCTTGTGCCCTGTGTTGGCTGGGATTGGCTCCAGCGGACCCCCATGACCCTGTGTTCGGATTCAATGGGTTGGAAAATGGATGGATGGATTTTTCAAAGTGGGGGCAGAGAGGTGGCCCTGAGGCTAGGGATCTGCACTGACAATCGGAAGGTTGCCGTTTCGAATCCCATAAACGGCTGAAGTGACTCTACTTCATTGGGCCCTTGAGCAAGGCCCTTAACCTGCAATTGCTCCATCCTGGGTATGACGTTTATCTGCATCCAGCCCTGTATGTAGGCCCTCCAACCTGCAGAGGAAAAGCCTGAGGGGTTGCTGGCAGAATTGGCACTCCAACCACCATAAAAAACCTCATTCTGTTCCATTCCATCTGAACTAGTGTGGTGCTGAGGTGTCACCCATTGCATGGCGTCACTCGGGTCCTAATCTGGGATCCTGAGTTGGTTTGTCATGTGGTGGGTGCAGCAATGCTCCTAACCTCTCTCTCTCTTTCAATGTAGTCCCCGGATACCTCCATACACTTCATCCACTCTTCCTACAATGACTTTAACCCCATTGGAAAAAAAATCTTCCATTTGACCTTCAGACCAGGACGTCACAGATGCCTTGACATCTTCATCACTTGAAAACTGTGGTCTAAGGAGAGATTTCTTCAAAACTCAGAACAGGAAACAATCTGAGGAATGCCAGGTCAGGACCATAGGGTGGTAGGCTCAGCTGCTGGGACCCACATTCTCGGATGGTGGCCTATGATTGACGTGACATACGAAGTGGCGCATTATCATGAAGAAGTAGCACGTGTGCTGCAAGTTTTCGTTGTCTTTTCGCCTTGATTGACTCCCATGAATTCTTGTAACCCATCTTGCACTAACCTTTGTCATATCCAATGTTTTAACAATTATTTTCATGAACTGTGCCTGCCGAGATGCCCATTCATTCAGCTATTTGGCAAACTATAATTCACCTTTCTGACAAAATTAAATCCTTGACTTTCTTGCAGAATTACTCTGTAGTTATGTCGTTGCAAAAAAGGTATAAAGCTGCTGATGTTTTGAAATAATTAGACTTTTTGAAAGATGAATATTTGATGATAATGACAGTGATCGAGAAAGTGACAATCAACTGGATGATGTGGAACCTGTAGGATGTGGCACTAATGCGGACAGCTTTATTACAAGATGTCCAACTTGTCCCAATTCTCAGGACAGCACTACATAGACATTCTGATGCCCAGTAAGCACAAACAGTCTGCCTAGTGTTGTGTGCCACAAGCATGGACATTGCAAAGAAACACGTTAAATTTACGGCACCTGTGCTTCTAAGCCTGCACTCTGTGAGACGCCATGCTTCAGGGACTCTCATTCAAATGGAGACTTTTAGTCATGTTGCTGGTCAAAATAAAGTAATTAAAAGTTTTGCCACCTGTATAGACTCCTATGATAACGTTTTGACATCAGTTTGCACTGGTGCTCTTTATGGGGTTGGTTCTTGCCTCATATCTGACAATTCTTCAGAACTTAAAAGTAGATTAAGTAGAAGTGCTAAATAACGAAAATGCAAACAGTGATAAAGATTTAGGGTCACCTTCCATACCTGGATTAGTCCCCTATGCACTCTCCTCTGCTTGAGACTAAACAGATTTAAATTGGCGAGTCTATCACAGTGCAATGCATCCTTAAGGAAAAATGTCAAAAGTCTCCCCAGAAAAGGCACAAAAAATTGCTTAAGTACACCAATCAAAGCACTGCCTGTACAGATGTTGTGGTAATTGAATTCATTATTTACTGAAGGGCACTTTAGTGAGGCCGCATTCAATGTCTTTGACCTGGTTGTCTGCTTTACTTGTTGTTAACTGTCATCATTAGGATACAATTAGATAGATGTAATTGTAATTAATGTAATAAATAGATAATTAAGTCACTATATAATAGATAGATAGATAGATAGATAGATAGATAGATAGATAGATAGATAGATATGAAAGGCACTAATAGATAGATAGATAGATAGATAGATAGATAGATAGATAGATAGATAGATAGATAGATAGATAGATAGATAGATAGATAGTGTGATGGACAGCCGGGTCCCATGCCCGGCCGGGACGCCACTGCTGCATATGTTCCGGGGGAGCCACCATGGACAGCTAAATACCTCCCCTGGGACGCTTGGGGGCAGCCTCCCTGGTCGTTGTTCATTTCCCAGTCTCCCACGTGGCTCCATGGGACATGGAGTCCTCCACAGCTTGGTTGGGAGATGGGGTGGCCGCTAGGGGGTGCTGCCGAGAGCCAACAACCCGGATGGACGAGTTATCAGCCCCACCCGGAGGTGCAATCAGGACCAGCTGGTCAAGCACTCCTGGCCAGCCTCCCTTTATTCGAGGCCAGAATCGGGAGGAAGAGGAGAAGGTTGCCTGGGAGGAGTGGTGGTGCCAGGAAGGGTTGTTAGAGATCTGTGTTAAAGTGCTTTGGGACTGTGTTGGGCCTGTGGGACACGGGGAAGACGTGCGCCCACAGGTGAAGAGAAATAAAAAAGACTGTTTGTTTTACACATGCCTCTGCATAGTCTGTGCCGGGTCGGGCGCTATATAGCACCTTTTACAATAGATAGATAGATATGAAAGGCAAAGCATAATAAATAGATATTAAAGACACTATTTCATAGATAGATATTAAAGGTCCTATATAATAGATATATGTGTAATGTATGATAGATAGATAGATAGATAGATAGATAGATAGATAGATAGATAGATAGATAGATATGAAAGGCACAGCATAATAAATAGATATTAAAGAAACTATTTCATAGATAGATATTAAAGGTCCTATATAATAGATATATATGTAATGTACTATAGATAGATAGATAGATAGATAGATAGATAGATAGATAGATAGATAGATAGATAGATAGATAAAGGCATATTGTAATAAATAGATATGTAAGGCACTATAAAATAAACTGATCAATAGATAGATGGATATTAAAGGAACTATTTCATAGATAGATATTAAAGGTCCTATATAATAGATAGGCTGATGTTAAAACATTACCTATTGATTTTTTTTAAATAGTTTTTATGATTATGTGCTTTACAAGCTGCTTATGATAATGGTCGTGTGAAATTTTAACCCATTAAAGTTACTTATTTTTGCATTAGAAATGCCAGGAAATATAGGTAGGGATCTTGTAGGAAATGTTACTGTAGATATTATTAATAAATATTACAAATACAGTGCCATCATAGAGTCCTTCTCTTTTCTCATTTCTTGCTATGTTGTAGCCTAATGTTAAAAAAATTAAATTCAAATTTTCTCTCATTTTGCAACACTCAATACCCCCAAAATTACAATGTAAACAAAAATAGTTTTCAACATTTTTAAAACTTTATTAAAACTAAAACCTTGAAATCTAACATTGACACAAGTATTCTGACCCTTTGCTATGACACTCATAACTTGGTTCAGATGCATCCCATTCTATTGATCATCGTTGAGATGTTCCTGTATCTTCTTTGGAGTCCACCTGTGGTCCGTTCAACTGATTGGACCGATGCAGAAAGGCACACACCTGTCTATAGATGGTCCCACAGCTGAGCAAAATCCAAGCCATGATGTTGAAGGAATTGTCCATAGAGTTTACAAACTTGATTGTGTCGAGGCTCTGAAAAAATATCTGCAACATTGAAGATACCGAAAAGCACATTGGTCTGTGTGATTCTTAGATGGAAGAAGTTAGGATCAACCAGAAATCTTCCTAGATCTGACCACCAGGATAAACTGAGCAATTGTGAGAGAAAGACCTTGGTAAGTGAGGTGACAAAGAACCTGATGGTCATTCTTGCTGACCTCCAGAGAACCTCTATAAGGTTGAGAGAAACTTCCAGATGGGCAACCATCACTGTAAAATTGCTCTAATCTGGGATGGCAGAGTAATAATAATACATTTTATTTATATGGCACCTAAAACCTCACACTGTTCAGTGCGGTGCTGAAGTGTCACCCGTTGTACGGCTGCACTCTTATCGCAATCTGAGTGGTCCGCCGTGTTGTGGATGCGCCAACACTCTGTAATCAGCTCATGCTACCAACCTCTTCCTCCTCATCCTCCTCCTCTAGAGTGGCCAGACAACACATGAAAGTCCACTTGAAGTTTGCAAAAAAGGCACCTGAAGATCTAGCAGACTAAGAGACACAAGATTCTGCAGTCTGATGAAAGCAGAATTCAACTGTTTGACCTCATTTCTAAGCATCACATTTGAAGAAAAGCAGGCACCGCTCATAACCTGCACAATACCATTAAGCAGTGAAGCATGGTGGCTGTGTCTTGCTGTGAGGTTGTATTACAGCAGCAGGGACTTGCTGAGAGAAGGCTGAAAGGAGCAAAGCGCAGAAACAACCTTAATGAAAACCTGCACTCTGGACTTTAGACTTGGCCAAAGGACCACCAAACAATAGGACAATGACACTTAAGCACAAAGCAAAGACACCACATAAGTGGCTTAGGGTCAATTTTTAGACTATTCTTGAGTGGACCACCCAGAGCTCAAACTAGAACCCAAATGAACATCTCAGGAGAGACCTGACAGAGCTTGAAAGGATCTGCAGAGAAGAATGGCAGAAAAATCCCTACGTCCAGATGTGTGTGAATCTTGTCATGTTATACCCAAGAAGACCCCAAGCTGTAATCACTGCCAGGGGGGCTTCAACGAAGTACTGAAGATAAGGTCTGAATACTTGTGATATTTCAGTTTGTTATATTTAATAAATTTGGAAACATTCCTATTTTTGCTTTATCATTCTGGAATATTGGGTCCACCCTGCGTGGAGTTTGCATGTTCTCCCTGTGTCTGCGTGGGTTTCCTCCCACAGTCCAAAGACATGCAGGTTAGGTGGATTGGCGATCCTAAATTGGCCCTAGTGTGTGCTTGTGTGCCCTGTGGTGGGCTGGCGCCCTGCCTGGGGTTTGTTTCCTGCCTTGCGCCTTGTGTTGGCTGGGATTGGCTCCAGCAGACCCCCATGACCCTGTGGTTAGGATATAGCGGGTTGGATAATGGATGGATGGATGGATGGATTCTGGAATATTAACATATTTTTCAACTGCCTACTTATCATTTTGTTTGTATTTTATTATTGCAGCCATTTTTTTTTTTTTTGGTTAATCAACATTCTTACTTTCCAACTTAATTATTTTAAATCAAGTTTAAGCTTGAGGAAGAACCACCCAAAGGACTCAAAATGAATGAGTCAAATTAATGAAGTACCCCAGAGCAATCTGTCAGCATTATTTACCTGTTGATCTGTAATTAGATGAGTGGTGTTGGTTTCAATGAAACTAAACAATCAATCATCTCAAGACAGAGAAAAGACAAACTATTAACTGTTCTTTACAAAGTATATTACTTCCTTAATAATTAAATACTTGTGCATAAGTGCAAGATGTGTTATCATATCTTTTAATTTTGCATAGCGATAGCTGTTACTTGTTATACCTGTTGTAAATGAAGGAGACAACAAGCCATAAAGAGTAGGAAAGAGATCACACCTGTGGTAGAACTCTATCACCGAGATTATTCCGTGGATGCAGGTTAGATTGGTCTTTCTGGTTCCCAACTGTTGTGAGAGCATGTAATGGCGAACTATAATAGATATGTTTCTAACAAAATCAACAAGTGCTGTCACCCTGTGCCTATGAATCACAACCACACCTGTTAAAGGAAGAGAAAGGGGGTTGGCGAGTGCCCACCATCTTCCTCCACGCGCCCAGCTGCAATCTGTAGGCTCGATGAGGCAAGAGTAGATGGCGATGATGTGAACGACCTCCCCACGATCACTCAGTCATTCTAGGTGAAAATCCTGCTGACTTCGCCACTTTAAATGAAGGAGACAACCAGTCACAAAGAGCTGAAAGAGATCACACCTGTGGTGGAACTCTATCACCGAGATTCCTCCATGGATGCAAGGTAGATTGGTCTTTCTGGTTCCCCACTGTTGTGAGAGCATGTAATGGCGAACTATAATAGATATGTCTATCTATTAAATAAAAAATTCTAGGGCCGAGGCGTGATCATCTCGGAGAGACACTTTGACATCATACGAGATATGATCATCTCTCCATGCTTTGTCTCGCGGTGAGACAAAAGGACAGCTTGCAGTACAGGCTTTTAAATGATCAACGCGCAGCGCGATAAGCAGAACATGCAGCTCGGCAGCAAGCCAGCAGATGATCCGTCAGCATCTCCTTGGCATGCGTTCTGCCCCCTTTACAACGCAAGTGGCAGAGACGTGACGTGGCTGGCGCATAGCACGTCCCGGACGGGGGGAGGGGTGGACGAGCAAAGCGAGCAGGAGGCAAAGCCCCCTAGTTTCTAACGAAATCAAGAAGTGCTGTCACCGTGTGCCCATGAATCACAACCACACCTGTAAAAGGAAGGGAAAAGTGGTTGGTGAGTGCCCGTCACCTTCCTCCCAGTAGGCTCGTCCAGGCAAGGGCAGATGGTGATGATATCAAGACCCCCCCATGATCACTCAGTCATTCTAGGTGAAAATCCTGTTGACTACACCCATTTAAATGAAGGAGACAACCAGTCACAAAGAGCTGAAAAAGAGATCACACCTGTGGTGGAGCTGTTTCCTCCGTGGATGTAGGTTAGATTAGTCTTTCTGGTTTCCAACTGTTGTGGAAACACATAACGGCAAGCAACAATAGATATGCTTCTAACAAAATCAACAAGTGCTGTCACCCTGTGCCCATGAATCACAACAACACCTGTAAAAGGAAGAGAAAGAGGGTTACTGAGTGCCCACCGTCTTTCTCCACGCACCCAGCTACAATCTGTAGGCTCGTCGAGGCGAGGGCAGATGGCGATGATGTGAACGACCTCCCCACAATCACTCAGTCACTCTAGGTGAAAATCCTGCTGACTACGCCACTTTGAATGAAGGAGACAACCAGTCACAAAGAGGTGGGGCACTGAGGAAATTGTGTAAGCAAAAGAGAAACATGAGCATGTCTTCTCAGACAAGAGTCAGACTGTTGATTGAAGCCAACATGGCAGTAGAGCCGGTTTTCAGGTGGAGGTTGGTTCAGGAGGTCAGAAGACCAAAGTGATGTCAGAGTGTCTGTCAACCATCCATTCTGCAGAGGGAGGAAGAGAAAAGGAATTAAACGACGGTGGCACTCCCTAGTTAGGAGTGTAATTACTAGTAGATGTGTCCTGAGGTTGTCTCCCATACGCACATGTGTGACACTATAAATGTATTTTTTCGTAATCTCCTTCATTCATTTCCATTTATCTATGTTTTGTAGAGGGGTTTGCACTGAGAGCAAGTTCACAACTAGATATAAATACAAACATTACAAATTACCAATTACAAAATGAGTGAAAATGAAAACACAGATTTGTTATAACAGACAGGAAAACAACATTATTTGAAATTGATCAGTCGAAATTGAGTATGGTAATATGTGTCCATTATATATTAATCGTGTAACTATGACCAGTTGACAACAGTGGAGAGGAAAACAAAAATTTCAGTTACTAACAACCCTGAAGAAAATAAACCTCTGGTGGGGAGGTACATGGTCATTTATAGCAGTTAAAGTCAAAGACAGAGTCAGACACAGTCAACGCAGACCTTGAGACACCAGTTGTCAGGCTGCCAACCCCCTCCCGGGCATTCTACAATACAATCCTTGATTCCACTTGAACATCGGGCAAATCAACATATCCTAGCTATGGTGTTCAGCAAGACAGAGTATTGCAGAAAAGGCATTATTACTTTCGGATTTCGGCCTGCTCACTGCCATAGTTATGGACCCTTTTGTGTATTGTTAGCATGGCCAGAGTTTCTGGTGACTAGCTGGCTTTGGTTTGTCATTCATCTTATGACAGAATTTCTGAGAGCCCTTATCTCCAACTCCACCGTTGGCCTCTGGTACGTGCTATACAATTTGCAGTTGCTATTGCTGCTGTATGTTTGGCTGAATCTCTCTATGGGCTGATAATAGCTTTGTTTTTGCAAGTCTGTGATGAACAACCTGGTTTGAAGAACATGTATTGTAAGAGGATTCAAACAGACACAGAAAGAGGTTTGGGGGCAGCCGCCCATATACTTCAAGTTGGCTGCCAAAAGAGAAGGTTGTAGTTCAAAGTTATACAGACTTCAGTCTAGAACAAGAACAAACAGACAGGCAAACATGGCAGTTTTAAAGTCAGGCAGGGGAAGTGATGTCATCGGGGCAAGAACCGGAAGTGATGTCATCGGCTCTGGAACCGAAAGTGATATTATTGAATCCAGGCAAAATTTCCCATGGTCGATCTGCCGATGAAAAAGAGAAAGGATCAGTGCACCCTGCCATCCCCTAGTCGGGCGTACAATTACCTCCCATATATATCCATCCATCCATCCATTATCCAACCTGCTATATCCTAACACAGGGGTCTTCTGGAGCCAATCCCAGCCAACACAGGGTGCAAGGCAGGAAACAATCTCGAGGCAGGGTGCCAGCCCACCGCAGGACACACACACACCCACACACCAAGCACACACTAGGGACAATTTAGAATCACCAATGCATAACCTGCTTGTCTTTGGACTGTGGGAGGAAACCAGAGCACTGAGAGGAAACTCACGCAGACACGGGGAGAACATGCAAACTCCACGCAGGGAGGACCCGGGAAGCGAACACTGTGCAATATATATACAGTATATATATATTGTCACGCACGAGTAGGAGACCGCGGACGGATTTTAACACACCTGGGAAGACATTCGCTGGCAGGGAATGGTGGGGTACTAACTTTCTCCCTGTGCTTTCTTTCAGAAAAAAAGACGCTCCGCTGCCATAAGCCGGCTTTGCCCGCAGTATGTTACTTCCGCCCTTCCTCCGCCATTTTGTCCTGACGTCATCGATCCCAGCCTCCCTCATGGTTCCTTCCCAGCATTCCTCCACTTCCGGCTCCTCCCTCATAAAATGGCCGCCGACGCCATGTTTCAGCGTCGCTCATATGAACTGTTTAGTTTATATTTTTGACCTGCATTTTCTTTTTTTATTGTGGAGCATCTACAATATATGGGGCCGGAAAACCCCAAACCTTTATGTTGTGTCCTTCTCCATCTTTTACAGTGACGTAGTCGGCAGGATAGAAGATCCTTAAATATGACTGAAGGACAGGACTAAACACCGTGCTACACAGCATGAACGCCCAACTCCAAGCTCTGCAGCAAGCGCAGGCTAATACCACCCGGGAGTTGGAGGCAACGAAGGCCAGGTTGGCAGAGGCCCAAAGAGCCAGAGCAGACCCGCCCAAGCCGACGCCTCCCCCTCTGGTACCTATGACTGACGCGGACGACGTCGAGTCTTACCTGGGTATATTCGAACAGACGGCCACCCGGAACGAGTGGCAGCGGTCCGAGTGGGCGTCCATATTGGCGCTTTACCTGAAGGGACCCACGCAGCGGGCCTATTATAACCTCCCCGAGGAGGAGGCCGCGAACTACGACACCCTAAAAGCGGAGATCCTGGCCCACTACGGCATCACACCAGGCCAGCAGGTGGCAAAATGGAGGAACTGAGCAGTTCAACCCAGAAAAACCTGCCCGGGCACAGGCCTTCTAATTCTGGGGCAAAATGGGGCACTGGCTACGGCCAGAGGGACCCCAGGCCCGGACAGTAGTGGAGCAGGTGGCCTGTGAGGGCCTAGTGAACGCCATGCCCAGTTCCCTCGCCCAGCAGGTCCGGCGGCATCCCTACAAGGATATGCCGGGTCTCCTTGAAGTCCTCGAGCGCCAGCTCGCGGTTCTCCGAGTCGGGGGATCAGAAAGGTCAGCTCGTGGGAACCGACAGAGACGGGCGGCCACCCCCGAGCCCTCTCAACGCGCTGCGGAAGCGTCGTCAAGGCCTAAAGAAAAGCGCTGTTACAAGTGCGGCGAGACCGGTCATCTGCTGCCAACCTATCCCCTGAACATCGCTGCGGAACCGATGAACTGCACCTGGGCATCAACCGAGAGGTACTGTACCCCATCGCATCCCTTGGCAAATCCGAACACGGGAGAGGTGTTATTAAATGGACACGCGGTGGTGGCTTTGTTCGACTCCGGCAGCAACATAACCATTGTGGCTCGCCATTATGTGTTACCGTGACAGTGGCTGAAACAACACCTACAAGTCACTTGTGTGCATGGAGGGACCAAGTCGTATCGTTCCGCACAATGTTATATCACCTGGAAGGGGGAGTTAACTAAGTTGATGGTCGCTGTGTTACCCGAACCCCCCTATCCAGTGATTTTGGGACATGACTGGTTGGAGAAAAACTGCGGTAAGACACATGCCGCTCCCAGGGCCTCATTGGATCTGGTTATGAGGGGGCAAGGCGCCCCTCCCGTGGTCTCCACGCCGTGTTCTGGGGCAGGCCCTAGTGGCGCTGGTGCCTCGGGGGATGTTTCCGCGGTGACGGACCCTGACCCGGAAGACTCCGCCGGGGAAGGGACTAGCCAGGGAACTCTTCCGGGGTCCAGCCCACAGGACCCTCTGGGTAGCTTGGATCACCAATTTCGGTCCACGCTGGCCTCATTTAAGAGGGAGCAGTGGAATGATGATTCCCTGCGGTTTGCCCGGAATGCGGTGGTTCCGCCTAATAGCTCACAAGCCGACAGTTCCACACCACGCGAACCCTTCTTTGTTCTTGAAAATGATCTGCTGTTTTGGGTGGCAACCCACGAGGGCAAGGTGCGGAAGTTGCTGCGGGAGGTATGCGAATTAGCTCATGCTCACCTCCTTGGCGCCCATCTCGGGGCCGAAAAGACCTTGGAGAGGATCAAGCTCCGTTTTTACTGGCCTGGGATTAAGGAGGAGGTCCGGCGCTTCTGTCAATCCTGTCCGGAGTGTCAGACCCACCAGATTCCCAGGAGGGACCGTGCTCCTCTCATCCCTATACCCCTGATCGACATCCCCTTCGACAGAATAGGGGTCGACTTAGTAGGACCCTTGGAGCCCTCAAACCGTGGCTATAAATACATATTGGTTATGGTGGATTACACCACCCGATACCCAGAGGTGGTTCCCCTGCACTCCGCTAACACAAAAAACATTGCACGGGAATTAGTTAATTTGTTTTCCAGAGTGGGTATACCCAAAGAAGTCCTTACGGACCAGGGTACACCCTTTACCTCGGATACGTTCAGGGAGGTGGCCAGATTACTCAAAATAAAGCACCTGAAAGTGTCTGTCTATCACCCTCAGACAGACGGGTTGGTAGAGAGGTTTAACCAGACGCTTAAGCAGATGTTCCGCAAAGTAGTCAGCGCGGACGGTAGGAACTGGGATCAGCTCCTCCCGCTAGTGCTTTTTGCCTACCGGGAGGTACCTCAGGCCTCTACGGGCTTCTCCTTTTTCGAGTTGTTGTATGGGCGACAACCCCAAGGCATTTTGGATATACTAAAAGAGGACTGGGAAGCCGAGACCCTTCCCTCCTCTAACATATTGGAGTATGTGGTGCAACTGCGTGACAGGCTCACAAAAATCAGACCCCTCCTAAAAGACCACGTGACTCGTGCGCAGGCAGCGCAGGCCCGGTGTTACAACCGCAACTCCATCCTTCGGGAGTTCCACCTGGGGGACCGAGTTATGGTGCTCGTTCCTACCTCCCACTCCAAGTTGCTCACTCACTGGCAAGGGCCATACGAGGTTAAGGAGCAAAAAGGACTGGTCGACTATTTGGTGAAACAACCCAATCGTCGACCAACTGAGAGGATCTACCATGTAAACTTGTTGAAACCCTGGAAAGATCGGGAGGAGCTTCCCGACGCCCCTAGGTCCCTCTCCCTTTTCTCATGCACGACTGCCCTTAACCTCGGTGATGAGCTAACCCCCAAACAACGACAGGAGTTAACATATGTGATCCGAGCCATCCCTGAACTAGTGAGAGAGTCGCCTGGCCGGACCTCGCTGATTGCTCACGACATAGTCACAAACCCCGGCGTAATCGTCCGGGAGAGGCTCTATAGACTCCCGGAGGCAAAACGCACTGAAGTGGAATTAGAGGTGCAATGAATGTTAGATATGCGCATTATTGAGGAGAGCCATAGCCCTTGGTCCAGCCCTATCGTCCTCGTTTCCAAACCAGACGGCTCCTGGAGATTTTGTAATGACTTTAGACGTCTGAACCAGGTCTCCAAATTCGATGCCTACCCGATGCCCCGCATTGATGACCTCCTTGAGCGGCTGGGTACGGCTCGATACTTGACTACGCTTGATATGACAAAAGGGTACTGGCAAATTCCCTTAACGGCATCCGCAAAAGAAAAAACGGCCTTTAGCACCCCTAGTGGACACTGGCAATACAAGGTCCTCCCATTTGGGCTGCACGGGGCCCCCGCAACCTTTCAACGTCTGGTGGATAGAGTCCTATAGTGCCGCCTACCTGGATGACGTCGTCATCTATTCCGGCACCTGGGAAGAACATCTATTGCAGGTCTCTGCTGTCCTCACAACACTAGCTAAAGCCGGCCTCCGCATAAATCCTCGAAAGTGTTTTTTTGGCTTGAAGGAGGCCAAGTATTTAGGCTACCTCGTGGGACGAGGACAGGTGAGACCCCAGTGTTCAAAAATTAAAGACATCTTGGAATGGCCCCGTCCGAGAGGCAGGTGCAAGCTTTCTTGGGGTTAGCGGGGTACTATCAACAGTTCGTGCCCCGTTTCTCCAAAAGGGCCGCACCCTTGACCAATTTAACAAAGAAGGGCGCTCCCTTATATGTGGTGTGGAATGACAAGGCGGAACATGCATTCAGTGACCTAAAGAAGGCCCTTACATTGACACCTGTATTAAGGACGCCCGATTTTGGGCTCCCTTTTATTCTCCAGACCAACGCTTTGGACACAGGCCTAGGCACCGTGTTGAGCCAAAGCGTCGACGGTGTCGAACACCCCGTGATGTACCTCAGCCGGAAACTGATGGACCGGGAGACCCGGTACGCGGCAGTGGAGAGGGAGGCCTTGGCCATAAAGTGGGTGGTGACCCATCTCCGTAATTACCTGCTGGGTCGCGAATTCACTCTGGTGACTGATCACACTGCACTTCAGTGGATGTCCCTACATAAAGAGTCGAATCCGCGGGTCACCAGGTGGTTTCTGGATTTACAACCGTATAAGTTCACCGTCACTTATCATCGGGGCACCCTTCAGGCTAATGCTGATGCCCTCTCTCGTATCCATGACCTCTCGGTTAGGTCCGCCCGACCTGACGGTCTTGGGCTAAGGGGGGGATCATGTCACGCACGCGCGAGTAGGAGACCGCGGACGGATTTTAACACACCTGGGAAGACATTCGCCGGCAGGAAATGGTGGGGTACTAACTCTCTCCCTGTGCTTTCTTTCAGAAAAAAAGACGCTCCGCCGCCATAAGCCGGCTTTGCCCGCAGTATGTTACTTCCGCCCTTCCTCCGCCATCTTGTCCTGACGTCATCGATCCCAGCCTCCCTCACGGTTCCTTCCCAGCATTCCTCCACTTCCGGCTCCTCCCTCATAAAATGGCCGCCAACGCCATGTTTCGGCGTCGCGCATATGAACTGTTTAGTTTATATTTTTGACCTGCATTTTCTTTTTTTATTGTAGGAGCATCTACAATATACGGGGCCGGAAAACCCAAACCTTTATGTTGTGCTCTTCTCCATCTTTTACAATATATATATATATATATATATATATATATATATAGTGAAGAAATAAATGCAAGAGAGACAGATTAAGGATTTAGGGAGCCTTCCCCATATACTGTAGTAGCAGTAAATAATCAGTATGCACTGATCTCACAGTCAAATTTATGTAAAACAGTTGACAATAAGGCATGAACAAATGGAACAATTTATGTAGTCTGGACCAGAAATAGGCTGAAGGACAGGTTTGGCTAGAGCAGAAGGTGATGGAGGTGATGTCATCAGAAGGTGACAAGAGGTGAAGTCATCAGGGATGTACGGATGGAAACACAGAAGTTCTTCATGTACCAGGATGGTGTGTTCGAGCGTAGAGTTCAAGGTGCGTGATGTTTTTGTTCTTCCATTTTTTCTAGTGAGGAAAACAGAAAAGCATTAATACGCCTCCTTAAATCCTGCTCTGGTGTTTTTCTGTGCTCCGTCGGGCCCTTTGGCTGCCCCCTAACCGTGCATGTGTGACTATATATATATAGTATATATAGTAAAATGAAATGCCTTGACACCACAAAAAGGTTTGGGGCACTCACCTATATAAGTTTTGGCTGAAAAAGGCAAAAAGTGAGCAATAAGTCTTTCCAGTCCAAAATAGAACTGAGGTAATGAAAGGAATAAAGTCAAGTCAAGTTGGGGAGCATACACTGGTACAGTGCATTGCCGCACCCACCACATGGCGAAACAACTCAGGATCCCGGTTTGCAACCCCCCAGGCAGACATGCGGTCCAGTCCCACCCTCCGGAAATGACCCTGTACCTGCCGCAGCCGGGTGTTACGTGGGCAACCCCTTGGCCTGGTCCTGCCGCCTTGGGTCCCCAACAATGAGGATCTCACGAGCTGGATCATTCTTGGGGAAACGCGCCACATGACCGTAGTGCTGTAACTGACGCTCCCTCACAATGCAGGTAATGTGACTCCATGAGCAACACAAAGTCAAACCAACGGTACCCAAGGATTTTCCGGAGCGACACAGTACCAAAGGAGTCCAGTCTTTGTCTCAGGTCACTGGATAGCGTCCATTTCTCGCAACCATATAACAAGACAGGAAGCACCGGGACTCTAAAGACTTGAACCTTCATCCTTTTGCAGATATCAGGAGCGCTGCTGGACCCCGCGACCTTGTCCAACACCCAGTCCATACAAGCATTGAACAGACTAGGAGCAGAACACACCACTGATGAACCCCAGAATCAACTGGGAAGCACACAGAGGTGCTGCCTCCACTCTGCACAGCACTCTCAGTACCAGTGTATAGGCCGGCCATGATATCCAGCAACCTCGAGGGGATCCTGCGAACCCTCAGGATGTCCCACAGGGCAGCTCAATCAACTGAGTCGAATCGACAAAGGCTGCAAAGAAACTCTGCTGATATTCGCGTTTGCGCTCCATGAGAACCATCAGTGCCAGGATGCGGTCGATGGCAGACTTCTTAGGCATAAAACCAGACTGTTCCGGTCGCTGGTAGGTGAGCAAGTGATCACAGATCCTATTGAGGACGACCCTAGCAAGAACCTTACCCAGCACCGAGAGCAGTGTTATCTCCCTGTAGTTGCTGCAATCCAGGTGATCACCCTTCCCTTTCCAGATAGGGATGACAAGTCCCGTTTTCCAGTTAGTGGGGATGATCCCAGTCTCCCAAATGGAAGCAAAGATTGCTTGCAATGCCAGGAGGACAGCCTTACCACCAGCCTGGAGAAGTTCACCCCGGATACCACAGATCCTTGCAGCCTTTCCTCCCCTCAGCTGGTTCACCATCTGTGCCATCTCAGTGAGATTGGGTGGTTCACAGCTAATTGGAGGATCAGCCCCAAGAACCGCAGATCCAGAGATATCCTACATCCTAGCCGGAGGATCAGCTTTGAACAACTGCTCAAAGTAGCCAGCCCAGCGGGTCACAACTGCAGTGTCATCCGTAAGGACTGTTCCATCAGCTGCCCTGACTGCGACTCTCTGAGGAACAGATTCCTCTGTAAGCAGGACATGGGTCACTAGACCACAGATGGTGTGTCACTTGCTCACAGATTCCTCTAACAAACTCCTCTTTGTCTGCCCTCAGAGCCCTTGCAGCTGTCCTTTTCAGTTCCTGGTACGGACCAGAGTTGCCATTGAGCCGTGCGACTCCTCTCGATGATATCCAGGGTGCCCTGCGAGCTGAAACTCCTCCTTATTGAAACAATGGTAACACCAACACAACCCTCAGCAACCTTCAGGATCTTGTCACGGAATGTCTCCCACATCACATTAGGATTGGCAGTCGTACCCAAATCTGAATGTTCCTCACACAAACTGCATGCAAACTCATTAGAAACAGCCTGGTCTTGAAGTCTGGCTAAGTCCAGGCTTATTTTCCTAGTAGGTGGTAACCTGCTGGACCTAAGCTGGATTCTAAGAGTAGCAACAACAAGTCTGTGGTCAGAATTCACAAACTGGGCACTTCTGTAGACCCTGCAGTTTTGCAAGAGCTTCCAGCGTCTGTCCACGAGGATGTGATCAATCTCCTTCACTGCACCTCAAGTATTGGAGTACCAAGTCCAACGATGCGGTTCAGGGCACTGGAACCAGGATCTAGCGATTCGCAGCCCCTGACCTTTTGCAAAATTAAGGAACATGGAGCCACTTTCACCATGGTCAGAAGACCCATGGGCACCGAGAAAATTCTCATAGCCAGCTCTGATATTGCCAGTGGATGCATTGAAGTCACCCATGACCAGAGGAGTGTCACCTCAAGGGCACCCATCAACCACCGAGCGAAGCTGCGAATAAAATGTCTCCCTCGCCGAGATATCACTTACTGCGGTCAGAGCATACACTGAGACAACAGACAATGCACCCAAGGAGTGCTGTAATTTGAGTCTCATTATACACTCGTTGAAAGGAGTGACATCGGACACCATCAGAAGAAGCTAATCCGCTACAGCAACAGCTACTCCCCGAGTATGACAGCCATCAGACCGACCAGACCAATAAAAGGTGTATCCACCTACAGAGTTCTGGCCAGTCCCTGATCTGCGCACCTCAGAGAGAGGAAGTTGACCATCTTGCCAAAGAGACAAGACATTCCATGTGCCCACCCGTATGGGCCGCCTCAAATTGGGAGTCGATTGCTGCCGTGCAGCGGGCGACGCCTCAGCACCACACCAGTTCCGATCCCCAACAGACCCGACCCTATTGGCTTTCCAACGGCTTTCGACTCATCCAGAGATGGGGCTCCCGAGGGCTTTCCCCCATCCCCTTCATGATATGAGCAGCCTTCCTATGGGCGGCTGCAGCATACCTACTCCCGCGGAGAGCAAAAAAGGAGACCTTTTTGTAGTCTCGGAGCTTTGTGAAGTTTTTTTATGGTGACTGCAGTGCCAATCCTGCCACCAACCCCCATGATTTCCCTGCAAGTTGGAGGACCGCTTGCAGGGCCGGATGCAGTATGGCGGGTTTTAAAGTCGGACAAGGGAAGTGATGTCATCTGGGCATGAACCGGAAGTGACGTCATCAAGCCTGGAACTACATGTGATGCCATCAGGTCCTGAACCAGAAGTGTTGTCATTGAGCCCAGGCAGTTATTTCCGTTGGTTGGTTTGCAGGGATAATAGAGTAAGGATTACTATACTCTGCCACCCCCTGTTCCGGCATGGAATTACCTTCTTTTGAGCCCTTTAGCTGCCTCCCATGCGCATGTGTGTGACAATATATTTATTTTAGTATATATTATATTTATATTTTATTTTATTATAGTATTTATATAAAGGGTGGTCCAGATCTAATTATGCATCTGGATGACTTTGATTTTGATTTATGCTGGGACGATTCCAGTTCGGTGCAAAGATGATTCTTCATGTCATCAGTTCGCACACTTCTCGATGGTCTGGGATTTTTTGGGTGATTTTCTATGTAATAAACTTAATAAGTTATAGCGTAATGAAAATTGCATAATTAGATCTGGACCACCCCATATATTGCAGTGGGGCAAAGGATGAGGCAAGATGAATACTGAATGACCGTGGTGCGAACTGGGCAGGAAAAAAGACTTTTAAACTAAACACGTGCTTGAAGGCACTAGATTGTCGGGACAGTTCCCCTGTTACATTAGTTGATTTTTCAAAAGACACACTCTTTCACTTTCTCTAGCATTGTCAGGTCCAACCT
Source organism: Polypterus senegalus (assembly GCF_016835505.1). NCBI lineage: Eukaryota > Metazoa > Chordata > Cladistia > Polypteriformes > Polypteridae > Polypterus > Polypterus senegalus. Next base: position 15,357,317 of record NC_053168.1, read on the forward strand.
TCCTAGAGTGTCTCTCTTTTATACCGCATATATTTATTATATGCATGCAAACAGTTTTATGACCAAAGTTCAGAAATTGCCTTAAGTCAGGGGAATTTACTAATATGGATGTAATAAATATATCTTATGTGAATAAGCAAAACTTGTCATTTTGACTTTATGACAATATTTAATATGATTATCACCCAGAAATATTACACATTGATGGAGCATTTTATTTAGTCTTCTTAATATAGTAAGAGCCAGTGCTTTGATTGATTAACTTGATCTCAAATGATGATTTGCTCAGATTCACTCCACAAATCGTTCTGCACCAGCTAGTTTCTCCATATTTGACAGCTGCTTGTTTCCTTGAGAGACTGGCAGCTTTATTCAGGCTGTGACCTGATGTCTAAAATGCCATCCTGATAATTATTAATCCTGAAACAGCTTTAGTACTTGTGAGTATTTGAAAATCCTGTCATAACTGAAAACAGAAGACTGGCACGCCAGTTATAGAGTTTGAGCCTTTTTTGTGATGGCTATATTCCGTTTGCAATATTTTTTTGGAAGATTCACATAATATATTGAATTTATTTATTTATTTCCTTTATAGCAAAATTTTGTTTCTTTTCTAATTCTGATGCAAGTCATCATCTTTGGTTTTTGCCTAGTCTTGCAATCTATTCCAATGCAATGTCATATTTATTCTGTGGAGTAGTATACACTCTTCAGTTAACTTTCCTTCGCTAATTATAAGCTGATATAAAAATAATCAATTCATCTTGGCGCATTGTCACGCATATCCGTCTGTGGATCACCTTACAGGCTCAACCAAGGTTCACAATAACACTCTACGACAAGACGGGCCCCTGCTGCTAACAGTACTGTCTCTTTTTCTCTCAACAGTGCTGAGAAGACACCCAATCAGGGCAACTGAATCCCACCCGGGATGTTCTCAAGAGCCCTGCCCCTTCTGGCCACGACTATATACAGCCAGATGTCCCAAAAAGACCCGTTAAAGACAGCCACTTTAACTAAATAGCAAGTGGGCAGATAAGTAGTTGTAAGGATTCTTTTTTAGCTTGACATATGAGGTGTGGCAGAAAAGTAATGAGACTGATTTTTTATTTTCCAAAGTTTTTTTTTTTTTCAAACATCAATGTTATCCCCTTCAAAGAAGTTCCCTTGGGCAGCTACACACCGATGGAGACGTTGTTCCCACTGTTGGTAGCAGCGCTGGAAGTCTTCATCCGGTATGGTCTTCAGCATTTCGGTTAAACTCTTTTGGATGTTTTCTAAAGTCCCGAAATGACGTCCTTTGAGGGCATTTTTCAGTTTAGAAATAAAAGGAAAAAGTCACACGGACTGAGGTCAGGTGAATAAGGGGGCTGGGGAACCACAGGAATGCCTTTTGAGGTCAAAAATTCTGTTATGGAGAGGGCAGTTTTTCGGCACCATTTTGGCACAGACCTCTCGCATGTGCAAATGTTCAGTCAAAATTTGATGAACGGTAAATCTGTTCAAATTTAATTGTTCACTAAACATTCTTAATGTTAAACGGTCTGATCTCACAAGAGTGTTCACACGTTCGATGTTTTCATTGGTTTTCGAAGTTGAAGTCCTCCCTGAACGGTGTTCATCTTCAACGTGTTTTCTGCCTTCCAAAAATGATTTGTGCCAGCGAAAAACTTGAGCTCGGGATAAAGAATGTTCCCCATAGGCCTGTTTTAACTTTTCAAACGTCACACTTGTCATTTAATGGCACAACGTTGCTCCAAATTCCGCTGTTCCATTTTGCGTGGCGCACAACCAAAACACAACTTCGCTAATAGCAGTCACAAAAATCACGTAGTTAACGGAAGGAGTTGAAACTCGCACTGAGCTATGGGAGGGTACTGATACACGTGCTCTATCAAGGACAACAGCGCAGCGTTGCCAGATCGCTTGCAGTGTTGCCAGTCTCATTACTTTTCTGCCACACCTCGTATAATGAAGGTCTGTTGAATGTCGAGTCGGTGATTTAAAACCACAAGTCCAACACCTATGACCGGGTCGCTGACACATCCTTTCATTTGAACACAGATATCTTGGACTGGAAGAAGGTGCCTTTTACCTGATGCTACCAACATGACCGGGGAAAGCCATTTAAAAAAGTAACTGACAAAATATTTCTAGCCTTGAAATGCTAGAAAATAAATAAAAACCAAAGGATTAACAGGGTAAAGAAATGGACTAAAAATAAGCTATACAGTGCATCCATCCATCCATCCATTTTCCAACCCGCTGAATCCGAACACAGGGTCACGGGGGTCTGCTGGAGCCAATCCCAGCCAACACAAGGCACAAGGCAGGAACCAATCCCGGGCAGGGTGCCAACCCACCGCAGCTATACAGTGCATATTTGTTAAAAATGTAGTCTATGACATTATTGAAAAATTTGGAGGAGTACAGGCTGGTCAGCCCAACAAGCTCATCCATCTTATTCGCCTAGATTGTCTCTCAAGGTTATACAATAATAATTTGTATTATTAATTAGTGGCATTAATTATTTTTATGCAGTGTTCTGCTTTCATCACCACATTTATGTGTCATTAATTGGAGTCAGAAACATAACAAAAATGGTGCGAGGCCTGCAAAAATGACCATAAAGCAGGCCAGGATCTTCTCTGGTGAACCCAGAAGAGACTCAGTCCAGACCGTCTTGCCCCAGACATCTACCAGCAGACTTCAATCTGGCTAAGTGGGTGTGGTAAAGAGGGTCCACAGCTCAGAGCTTTTTAAATCAGTGTTTCTCAAATGGCGCTTTTCCACTGCCTAGTACGGCACGACACGGTTCAGTTCAGCTCACTTTTGGGGGGTTTTCCACTGGGAACAGTACCTGGTACCTGGTCCTTTTTTTAGTACCACCTCAGCCGAGGTTCCAAGCGCACCGAACCGTTACCAAAACGTGACGTGTAAACTCTGCTGGTCACTGATTGGCCGGAGAAAATCGTCATTACCGCGTCACTGAACTTGCGACACGAGACACAACAGACCCGCTAGATTTTTAGCACAGCTAGCGAAGGTTCGGACGCACCATTTTGTTTTAACCAAAAATGGCTGTTTCGTGGTCTATTGAGGAAGTACAGACGTTCCTGTCGTTGGTAGCCGAGGAGCGGATCCAGCGAGAGCTGGATGGGGCGACGCGGAATGAAAAGTTTTTCAGGAGGTCGCTAAGCTCTTGGGTGCACACGGCTACCATCGGACTTACAAACAGTTAAAAACATCCACATGCCGAGAATGAAGAACACCATTCCGTCGATATGCTCCATTGTTGTGTGTTTGTTTGTGGCGCGTTTACGATGATGTCACGGCAGTAGAGGCGAGCAACTATAATGACACGTGAATAATCCGCCCACTCTAAAGCGGTACTAAACTGCAGTCGAAACGCAAACCGAGCCGAACTGAGCCGAACCAAGCTGAGCTGTACTGAACCGTGCTGCGCCGTACTATGCAGTGGAAAAGCGCCAAAACTTGTCCCTAGGGACCCCCTGTGGCTGCAGGTTTTTGTTCCAACCAGATTCCTAATCAGTGACAACACCTGATAGCACTGAGCTCATTTAATTAGCTGGTATTTTTTTTTTTTTATAAAACATTCAGAAAATCATAGCAGCATGATTTTTACATTCATAAGACATTTATAAATATTTCTGCTTTTGCTATAGATTGAAATGCTTAACTTTCTTTTGTTGATTTCATTATACTTTGCCCTTTCTCTGTACAGTTTTTCCCCCTTCATTGTATCTTCATAATGACAACTTAAAACGAGCAGATCAGACACGCTGGCAAACAGCACTGAATAATCAAAGGCACTGAATAATGTCAGACACACTAATTAGTAAAAATTGGATTAATTAAACAATTAGAAGACCCAGAAAAGAAGAATGCATGTTAAAAAGAAAAGAAAATACATTATTCCTATATAACTGCTTGGTATATTTTATTATTTTTTTTTTTTAGCAAAATTAGTTTTCTAATTAATATATTGCTCTCTAAACACAGAACTTGGGAAATATCAGTTCACTTAATTAGCCCAGGAGTTCAATTAAAAACAGAAGCTGGTGGGAACAAAAACCTGCTGCGACAGGGGGTCCCCAGGACCAACGTTGAGAACCCCTGTTTTAAATAAATAGTCGGCATACTCGTGGCTTAGAGAGGGGGCATGGTAGTGTAGCCGGAGCAGTTCCCGGGTGATTCATGATGCAGGCGGTCCTCGCTTAAGTGCACAGGAGGAGTCGTCCGCATCCGTAATTGTTGCCGGGAGACGCTGATTACTACACCTGATCCACGTCCCCATAATATTTAATAGAAGCGCGAGGCGGATCAAAGGGAAAAGAGAGGAGAGAGAGAGAGAGAGAGAGAGAGAGAGAGAGAGAGAGAGAGAGAGAGAGAGAGAGAGAGAGAGAGAGAGAGAGAGAGAGAGAGAGAACACGAACGAACGACAGAATGGAACAGAACAGAACAGAACAGAGGTTAATGGAGAAGAAGGCGGCAGGAAGGAGAAAGCCGTTGCGGGAGAGCGAGAGCGAGAACAGGCTCTATTAAGGTGGAAGGCAGCTGGTAGGATAGCCCAGAATGAGTGTTTGGCCAAATCTCAGAGGGGGCAGATTGAAGCCGTCGCTCCAGCTGAGCAATTTTGAGGAGCTGGAGTGACCGGCAGAGGGGTCAACTGGCTGTTGAAGGAAGCGGAGTCGAGGAGGCTTTGGGCGTGTTGAGCCCCAGCGTGAGTGCCCTGGCCGCTGGGGAAGGAACCCAAGTCTCGGTCTGGCTGGATCCCGACGTAGCTGGGGATCGGAGGGCTACCGGACCAGAATTGAAGGGAGCGGCATTTTGCTAGTAAGGCGACTAACCTGTTGCAGGGCCCATAGGGGAGAAGCAGGGGAGCCACCAGTAAGGGATAAGAAAGCACCCGGCTTTAGTTTTAAAGAAAGACTGCGTCCAGCTGTTATTTTAACCTCAGTTTTTAAAGGATTTTTTTTCTAGTGTATTTTTTAACCTCCACGGATTCACCTGTTTTATTGGATTATTGATTTAATGACTTCTTTGAAGCACTGCACTATTTATTTGAACACTTTGATTTTGTTGATTTTTTTTTTTTTTAATAAAAGCAACACTTTGATTTTGTTGATTTTTGTTTTAATAAAAGCACTTTGCACTTTTTGCACCATCCCCTTGCTTCATGGTTGATGTCTTCACTGCCTAGCTCATCAGTGACATTAATGACGGTGTCGGGTTCAAGAACTCCCAGAAGTAAGATGGGAGCATGGAGCAGAACCCACATCGTCACAGTGGGAAAAACTGATGTAATACTTTAAAAGATAAAGAAATATAGCAAAATGCCCAATAAAGAGAAGGATGGCCTTAAAGCCCTGGCTTGTGAACAAAGGGAAAACCAGAATCTCTATAAGTAAAGGATTTCCATAAGAGTGCAGCAAAAAAGCAGATGCCTAAAAAGCAATCCCAAGTGACATAATCTGAAAGCAAAATTCATGAACAAAAGCACAAAGTAATCAAAACCCAACATAAATAGACAGTACATACAGGTGCAATCATCTCCTTGTCCTGACCTATGTTCCCACATACTCTCCCTTCTGTGCAGCATATCAGAAGTGCCACACAGCTATTATTGCGACCTTTACCCTTAGCTCCTGAATCTCCATTCACATGTTGGTGCTTTGTGGCACTCAATACTTCATGTGGTCTTATCCCCCAAGAGACTCGTTCTTCATGTGTTGGTGCTTCATGGCAATCGATATTTCATGGGACCCCCCCACTCCTACTCATGTTGTGTTGTTTCACGCCGCACAAAATTCAAATGTGGATTGAAGAAGTTGATTGTAAACGGCAAGTACCGTCTCATATGTTATTTATACCCGCTCATCAGTAGGGCTTAGACTCCGCCTCCTTTGGCTCCACCCACAAAGAACAAGAAATATCAAAACATTAAAGTTACAGGAAACAATTATAAAATCACAGACTAGCATAAGAGAAATTACATAAAAACAATAAAATATATCAATACACGATAATAGATAACATTCTGTTAATGTTTTGAAATGGAAGCTGCCAAGATGTTTACAGTTGCCAGGACAACAGCTGGTCATGTGATTGCTGGCTTTGTTGTATTTCTCACCATGATGCACATACTCTTTATATTGACAATGTGCAGCTTTATGTCACCTAGCTTTGAACAGAGGACACATTTTTTGAATGCATTTGTTGAAATTTGTTTTAGGATTTTTATTTTCTACTTTAATTTTTGAATTTCAACACTCGCCCCTTTCTGTTTCTGATCTCTTCCTGCTTTTTGGCTTCTCTTTTCTCTTTCCCCATTTGTAAAGTTTCCCCTCTCACTCCTAGTGCCTTTTGTCTGTCTTCCTTTGACAGTCACAACAACACTCACAACAGCAGGCTGAAGGTCTGACCACATGAATGACCCTTCTCTTCTGGTGTGACAACAAGGAGAAGTCAGCATCAAAGAAAATGCAAATGAAATGAATGCTGTCTGTAGCCAAATTAGGCAATGCTTGAAGTCCTTAATTATAAAGCAGTGCTGCATAATCTGGTCAAACATGGCACAGTTCAAATTCCATATCAAGAGAACAAAGATGAAGCCATTCTGAATAAAAAATAAACCTGTCAGTTTTTGAAGATATTTAAGTGCCATGGAAATCATGAATATCACTCCTGTCATTTGAGTTTGGTGACATATACTATTTTTTTCATTTGTAGGCAGTAAGAACTGAAGAACTGTATTTAAGATTGATATACAGTAAGTATTCAGGACTGTAAATAAACACTGCAATGTGCTGTACATTAAAACAATAAGAGCATAAGAAATATGGAAACTGAGAGACCACTCAGTCAATGAAGCTCATTTGGTAACAAATTTCTACAGTTGTATGTTATTTGGATATGTAAGTGCCTACGAAGTGCTGCCTACACAGGTTTAAAGGTGTCTGCTTCTGACAGTACACTTCCACGAACTTCCACATCTAGGAGAGGAAATCTTGGGCTCTCTACTATCCATCTTAGGAGATAGTGTAAGGGGATAATGGTTTAGCAGGCTAATGGGAGGCAAACTACTTTCTGGTGGCACATATACCCCACGTAGTCCTGGTGTTACAAATGGGCATGGATGCTGCAGCTCTCCTGGGATCCAGGGACACTTCGGTGCCATTTGGATCTTCCTTCAGGAGTAAAGTGGTGTGCTCTTTTCACCGCCAAGTAAACACATCTTTGCACAGGTTTTGTCTTTTTTCTTTTTCATTTTTCTTCAGGAGAAAGGGACAGACAATGTCGTCATTGCATCGTCGAAAGCAAACAAGGATTCAGTATGCAGTTAAGGATCTGACTGTACTCTGTACATATAGTAATATTACTTTTGACGTGCTTCTACTTTCAATATGTTATGTTTGCAACAGGTGGCGCAGTGGGTAGCGCTGCTACCTCGCAGTTAGGAGACCCGGGTTCGCTTTCCAGGTCCACCCTGCATGGAGTTTGCATGTTCTCCCCGTGTCTGCGTGGGTTTCCTCCTGGTGCTCCGGTTTCTACCCATAGTCCAAAGACATGCAGGTTAGGTGCATTGGCGATTCGAAATTGTCCCTAGTGTGTGCTTTGGTGTGTGTGTGTGCCCTGTGGTGGGCTGCCGCCCTGCCCGGGGTTTTTTTCCCGCCTTGCGCCCTGTGTTGACTAGGATTGGCTCCAGCAGACCCCCATGACCCTGTAGTTAGGATATAGTGGGTTGGATAATGGATGGATGGATGGATGTTTGCTACAGTCTAGCAGCCAATTTATGTATCGGTTTAACTTATCTATTACATCGCTCCATCTTATATTTTCAGAATGTCTCTCACCTTACACTCCAAACCGTAACCTCAGATCTTCAAATGAGTGTCTGCTTAGAATTCCAAAAGCTAAACTTAAAAGACGTGGTGAGGCGGGCGGCCTTCTGCTGTTATGCACCTAAAATCTGGAATAGCTGACTGAGAGAAATTCGCCAGGTTAATATGGTGGAGCACTTTAAACAACTGATAAAAACTCAATACTTTAACATGGCTTTCTCATAGCTTCATTTTAGTGTAACCCTGATATTCTGTATAAGTATTTAATTATCATTATCATTCTTGGTGGCTCCAAAATCCATACTAACCCCTACTTTCTCTGCTGTTCTTTTTCTGTTTTTCTGTGGTGGAGATCTGCACCTGATCAAAGCACCGTGATGTCCTTACATTGATGGATTTAAGGTCAGAAGTCCTTCCATGAGAACCATGAATACCATGAGGACTGACTGAGGCCATTGATATTAGGTAGAATGCCTAGAGGGGGCTGGGTGGTCTCATGGCCTCAAAACCACTGCAGATTTTATTTTATTTCTCCAGCTGTCTGGAGTTATTTTTTTTTCTGTCCTTCCTGGCCATCTGACCTTACTTTTATTCTATGTTAATTAGTGTTGCCTAATTTTATTTTTTATATTTTGTCTTTTTTCTCTTTCTTCATCCTGTAAAGCACTTTGAGTTCCATCATTTATATGAAAATATGCTATAGAAATAAATATTGCTGTTGTTGTTGTAAACACTAAGGTCTGTGTGCTCAGTCTCTCTGAGCAATCTGATTGGTCAGTTTGGCTCTGGTGTGATTGGTCAGTTTGGTTTTGGTAGCGCTACAAAAGAGGAAGTGTGAGTATGAGATGCACCAGGAGGAATAAAGACACACACTGATAGAGTCGCTTTCAAAGATGGCAAATATAGAACCGGACAGGAGATGAGAAAGGCATCTCGAAAATAGTGACACAGTTTGAGAAGCAGGCTAATGGGAATGCGCTTGAGAGAGGGAGCGTCGGTGAACAGAGGTTCAGATACGCGCGAATAGAGAAAAGGCACTGAAAGTGCACATAGGGCAGGAGATAACAAATATTATAAATTATTCTATTACCCATCATCAACAGGTACTGTGGCTAGTGTATAAATATATCATGAGGTGTAAGTAAGTTAAGCTAAGGATGTTTTTCAGATGAGTATTAGGATCTTAATGGTCAATGTGGTCACACTGAGACATATTTTTCAAAAAATCTCTGCACACTGGAGAAATTCCTAATGACTGGAAGGTAGGAAATAATATCCTGTTCTATAAAAATGGAGATCCAGGTAGCTATAGGTCAGTAAACTTAACGTGTATCACAGGTAAATTAATGATAGAAATATTTAAAGAGGGTGGCACGGTGGCACAGTGGTAGTGCTGCCACCTGAAAATAAGGAGACCCGTGTTCGCTTACTGGGTCCTCCCTATGTGGAGTTTGCATGTTCTCCCCGTGCTGTGTGGGTTTCCTCCGGGTGCTCTGATTTCCTTCCACAGTCCAAAGACATGCTGGTTAGGTCCATTGGTGATTCTAATGTCTGGGGATTGTTCCTGCCTTGCACCCTGTGTTGGCTGAGATTGATTCCAGCAGACCCCTGTGACCCTGTGTTAGGATATAGCAGGTTGGATAATAATAATAAGACATTTTATTTATATAGTGCCTTTCCCATGCTCAAGGCACTTAAAGAATGTAAGAAAGAACGACTGGGTATAGATAGATAGATAGATAGATAGATAGATAGATAGATAGATAGATAGATAGATAGATAGATAGATAGATAGATAGGAAAGGAGTTATATTATAGATAGATAGATAGATAGATAGATAGATAGATAGATAGATAGATAGATAGATAGATAGATAGATAGATAGATAGATAGATAGATAGGAAAGGAGTTATATTATAGATAGATAGATAGATAGATAGATAGATAGATAGATAGATAGATAGATAGATAGATAGATAGATAGATAGATAGATAGATAGATAGATAGATAGATAGGAAAGGAGTTACATTATAGATAGATAGATAGATAGATAGATAGATAGATAGATAGATAGATAGATAGATAGATAGATAGATAGATAGATACTTTATTAACCTCAAAGGGATTCACAGTACACAGTATATAGCATTGTACAAACCAAAAAAATAAATAAAGAAGATTATGACAGTGAATTATAGAAATGGATGGATGGGTGGAATATTTAAGGAAAAAGTCAAGCGGCATTCAGACAAGGAAGGTCGTGTTTTACTAATAATGCTGGAATTCTATGAGGAATCTACAAAAGCACACAAAAAGAGAGGTGCAGATGAGATTATTTGTCTTTATTTTCAGAAGACTTCTGAGAAGATACCACATTAAAGGTCAGCATTTAAAATAAAAGAAGTGGGAATTCAAATTACCATATGTTGGTAGGTACAAAATTGGCTCAAACAGAGGAAGAGAAGAGTTACGGTTTTCAGAATTAGATGATGTTAAAAATGGTGACCCTCAGGGGTCACTCCGGGTGTTGCTTCTCTCTTTAATACACATAAACGATCAGGACAAGAATATAAACAGCAGATGTGCAGATGTTACCAAACTATGTGGAAGAGCAGATAATGTAGATTTGCACAGATGAAATGTAATGTAAGTAAATGTGAAGTATTACATGTAAGAAGTCGAAACGTTGGAATAGAAAATGGGAGGTCTGAAACTTGAAAGTGCCCCTTATGAGAATGACCTGAGAGTCATAGTGGACTCATCATTAGTCCCGGTGGATGGTCAATTTGAATTAAAATTGTGTATTAAATGAGTTCTAGTATTTTCATATTACCGATGAATTATTTTTTGTTACCACTTCTAATTTACATGCCCTGTTTGGCTTGCTTTATAGTGGTCAAAACCGCTTTAAAACACTAAATCTGTACATTTAAACGTAGCCTTTTTTTGTTTCAGGGATGTAAGGGTAAATATTTAAATCATCCCAGCATACAGTAACATATTGCATGCAGTATGGTGATAGGCATCATGAACTATGTAGCTTCAAAGAAAATTATAAAATGAAAATAAAGTCCTAGCTGGGAAGGAGAATAGTAAGAAGAGCAGGACTGCTTGAGGCTGCTTGTGTAGGAAGTTTTCCTAAGCCAAACCAGAATGGACTATCTTGGCAAGAGATCTGAGGCGATAGCTATTATTGACCCATATGTCTACTAATCACTTAAGAATGTAATTTGCTAAACTCTCAGAAGGCCAAAGAAAATGCCCTAAGACAATAACGCTACTGACTATTGCACTGATAAATACAAGATCCAAAACATTGTCTAAATTAATCTTGTTACATTTAATTATATTGTTAGTGTTATACAAACATGAATGGTTTACAGATGCTGAAGTGTCTGCACCAGAAGCTCAGCTCCCTTGCAGGATTTATCCAATGAGCAAAACCAGAGTTGACAGGAGGTTTTTCCGTTGTGTTTTCAGACACACCGAATGTGAAAGTGAGTTGTTCTCGTTCCAGTATGTCAGGGGTACCAGTGAGATAAACCAGTGAGGGAATCTTTTGGAATGGAAGTGTTTTATGAATTGTTTAGATCCTTCATCTCACCCCAACCCAAACGCACCGCCCCGTTATATTTATAGCTGTCTTTTGTAGTTAACATGAGAAGTCTCTGATCTCAGATCCATAAGTTTTGTTTTTAGGATTTGCTTCAGAAATAAGACATACACATACACTAGTACTAAAACTGAGGTTAGGTAGGCCATCCTAGGCCATAGCTGAGACTGCCTTGTTTTAAACTTAGTTAAAGAACACCTCGTCCAGGGTATGACGTTAATCTACATCCAGCCCTGTTTGTAGGCCCTCCAACCTGCATGGAAAAACGTGAAGGGGTTGGTGGCAGAATTGGCACTCCATCCACCATAAAAAAAAACCTCACAATCTTCCACGCCATCTGAACTAGTGTGGTGCTGAGGCGTCACCCGTTACATGGCGTCACTCGGGTCCTCATCTGGGATTCTGAGTTGGTTTGTAAAGTGGTGGGTGTAGCAATCCTAACTTTATGAACACAACACATTTCAGTGAATGTCAAAAGGCTCACCAGGGCCTCTATTTCCTCACATGTCTACAGACAGCTCACTCTTATGATTACTGCGTACAAAATGGTTCTAAGGCCTCTGAAACAGAGCCATCTCTACCAATCTTCTCAAATAAGGGTCAGTCCCAGGCAGCCTGAATGCCTACTCCAATGGCTGACTTCGGCCCACACCAGGCCAAATGGGCTTTGGCATCATTGGAAAAAAAAAACTAGTCCTAAAATATAATCAAAATGACTCCTCAAGGAAGAGGATTACTGTAAACCCCTGGCTTGTAGAGAGGTTGGCCACAAAAAAAAAAACTTTATAAAAGGAGATTTATAACAAAAACATAAAAATACAAACAATATTGTAACCACCTGGGATATGTGAGATACGGAGCAGTGGAATTAGCCACTTTGCATCAATTGCTGATGAATGGCCCAAAAAGAGCAGTTGGTTTCCTCAACAATGATTATGCCATACTGCTTTATATTGTTTTAACATACACATACACTAGTACTAAAAATGAGGTAAGGTAGGCCATAGCTGAGACTGCCTTGTTTTAAACTTAGTTAAAGAACACCTCATCCAGGGTATGACATTAATCTACTATACATCCAGCCCTGCTTGTAGGCCCTCCAACCTGCATGGAAAAAGCTGAGGGGTTGGTGGCAGAATTGGCACTCCATCCACTATAAAAAAAACTCACACTCTTCCACGCCATCTGAACTAGTGTGGTGCTGAGGTATCAGCCATTGCATGGCATCATTCAGGTCCTCATCTGGGATTCTGAGTTGGTTTGTCATGTGGTGGGTGCAGCAATGTGCTGTAACAGCGTGTGCTCCTAACCTTATGAACACAACACATTTCAGCTCGTGTCAAAAGGCTCACCAGGGCCTCTGTTTTCTCACAAGTCTACAGACAGCTCACTCTTATGATTACTGCGTAGAAAATGGTTGTAAGACCTCCGGATCAGAGCCGTCTCTATCACGCTTCTCAAATAAGGGTCAGTCCCAGGCAACCTGACTGCCTACTCCAAACAGCTCTCAAAATGCCTCACCGGGGCCTCTACTACCTCACATGTCTCCAAACAACTGTGTACAAAATGGTTGCAAGGCCTCCGGAACAGAGTCGCCTCTATCACGCTTCTCAAATAAGGGTCAGTCCCAGGCAGCCTGAATGGCTACTCCAATGGCTGACTTCGGCCTACACCAGGCCAAATGAACTTTGCTGTCAAAACTTGGAAAAAAAAATCTAGTCCTAAAAAATAATCAAAATAACCCCTCAAGGAAGAGGATTACTGTAAACCCCTGCCTTGTAAAAAGGTTGGCCACAAAAAAAAACTTTATAAAAGGAGATTTATAAGAAAAACATAAAAATACAAACAATATTGTAACCACCTGGGATATGTGAGATACGGTGCAGTGGAATTAGCCACTTTGCATCAATTGCTGATGAACGGCCCAAAAAGAGCGGTTGGTTTCCTCAACAATGATTATGCCATACCGCTTTATTTTTTTTTAACATACACATACACTAGTACTAAAAATGAGGTAAGGTAGGCCATCCTAGGCCATAGCTGAGACTGCCTTGTTTTAAACTTAGCTAAAGAACACCCCGTCCAGGGCCCTCCAGCCTACATGGAAAAACCTGAGGGGTTGGTGGCAGAATTGGCACTCCATCCACCATAAAAAAAAAAAAACTCACACTTTTCCACGCCATCTGAACTAGTGTGGTGCTGAGGCGTCACCCGTTACATGGCGTCACTCGGGTCCTCATCTGGGATTCTGAGTTGGTTTGTCAAGTGGTGGGTGTAGCAATCCTAACTTTATGAACACAACACATTTTAGTGAATGTCAAAAGGCTCACCAGGGCCTCTATTTCCTCACATGTCTACAGACAGCTCACTCTTATGATTACTGCGCACAAAATGGTTCTAAGGCCTCTGAAACAGAGCCATCTCTACCAATCTTCTCAAATAAGGGTCAGTCCCAGGCAGCCTGAATGCCTACTCCAATGGCTGACTTCGGCCTACACCAGGCCAAATGGGCTTTGGCATCACTGAAAAAAAAAACTAGTCCTAAAATATAATCAAAATGACCCCTCAAGGAAGAGGATTACTGTAAACCCCTGGCTTGTAGAGAGGTTGGCCAGAAAAAAAAAATCTTTACAAAAACAAAAAAATACAAAAAATACTGTAACCACCTGAGAGGTGTGAGATACAGAGCAGTAGAATTAACCTCTTTGCACCGATTGCTGGTGAATGACCCTAAAAAGGACCAGTTGATTTCCTCAACAATGATTATGCCATGCTGCTTTATGTCTTTTAGCTGCTTTGCCCAGTTGCCCACTCAGCTGCCTGGCTTTTTCTCACTCTGTTCACCTGGGGTCAGAGGTAATCCGCAGACCACACTGTCTCTCTGTTAGCCAACCCCAGGCCAGGGTCCAATCCTAAGGGTCGATGCTGGGTACAAATCTGTTTTGATGGACTTTAGCAGCCAGGAGGTGCAATCAAAATGCTCTGTAAGCGGTGTGTCTGCGCCCCACAACTACTGGCCACTTTGGGGTCTGCTTTATAGCGGACATCCCCAGGTTCACCAGTTCTCCACTTCCCCTCCGGCAGTGCTGACTTGTGGAGCATGTCCCTCCTCTCAGGTCTAGATGCTGTTTTCAGTCCAATATAATAAAATGGCAAAAGGAGTTGCCAGCAAGGCAACCTGAAAGCAAATAAGCCACAATAAAAAATACTTAAACAGAGATAAAAAAAGGAGTCAAATAAACTATTAAATTCAAAGACAAAAAGCAACACTCACAAAGAAGATTGAAACAGTCCACCAAAGTGCATTCAATGAGCTGAGGGGACTTCTTTTTATGAGGCTGGGGGTGGTCTTCTGCATTGATGTAAGGGGTGGTCTCTCCACTTGGGGCTACACCCCCTAAAACACAAGGAACAATAAAGAAAAGAAAAAGACATTTAAAGAAGAGTACATAAATATTCCAACTACAACAAAAACAGTAATACAATCTATATATATAATTCACTAAGGCAAGACGACCATGGAAAGCACGCCGGAAGGGGCGTGGATTCACTAAGCCGCCGACAAGTGAGACACCTATGGCGCACGCAGGAAGGAGCCACGCCCACCAACTCCAAGACCATTGGATACGACGACAACTCGCAGGGCCACGCCCACCAACTCAGACGCGATGACACAGAAAAAATGGCGTCATTTATATTTGTCTGTCGTAGAGGTCACATGCAGCTCCGACCCATGCTGACTGTTCATAGAGGCATGTTTCTCGCGGAGGTGAATCGCCATATGCAGAGTGTAAAACTGTTTGCGAGGGGTATCCCATGGGATCCTTAAAACATTCCTTTACAACTGAGGTTAAAACACAATGAAGTAAGCAGTCTTTAAAAACTGAGTTTTCGGTTACGACGCACGACCGCATGTACCATAGCAAACTGTTTTACACGCTACATACAGCAATTCGCATCCGTGACAAACATGCGTCTTCTTAGATACTCCTGCACTTTGTACACACCCGCCTCCCACCGTGATCGGGTGTCTTGGTGGATTATATATATAGAAAGGCAGCCAAAACCGCACAGAGCAATGAAAAGTCTACGTGAGTCACAGGTGCATCTGGACTGTACAAAGACGACAATGACTCGAGTGACGAGTTGGAGGTGGGCACATGAGCGGGCAGTGTATACTGAATGAGAAATCAGCAGACTAGCATGACGGAGGGAGCGGAGTGGATGTCCTTCTCCTCTCCTCCCGTTCCACCCTGAGCGCCGCACGGACGATTGTGTGTTGGTTCGTTCCGTGCATTGGTTAAAGCCCAATGAAGGAAGCAGTCTTTAAAAACCAATAAGCCCTGTGCCTCTGTTTCATTACCATCTCACCTGCTTCACCAATGCAGGCCCCGCAACAGGCAGCCAACCGGGTAACCAAAGTCTTTGGGTTCAGGGGGGAGTATGGTTACAAAGCTGAAACTTAAAGGAATTGACAGAAGGGCACCACCAGGTGTGGAGACTTTCGCTTCATTTGACTCAACACAGGAAACCTCACCCAGCCCGGACATGCACAGGATTGACAGATTGATAGCTCTTTCTCGATTCTGTGGGTGGTGGTGCATGGCGGTTCTTAGTTGGTGGAGCGATTTTGCTGGTTATTTCCAAAAACGAACGAGACTCCCACCTGCTAAATAGTTACACGACCCAACAGCGGTCGGCGTCCAAATTCTTAGAGGGACAAGTGGCTTTCAGCCACGTGAGATTGAGCATTAACAGGTCTGTGATGCACTTGTATGTCCGTACTGCACGCGCTACACTGAATGGATCAACGTGTGTCTACCCGGCGCAGGGAGGCGTGGGTAAGCCGTTGAACCCCATTCGTGATGCAGACCATGGCTTCCAATTGTTCCCCACGAACGTATGCTACGCCACGGGTTGGCTAGTATTAAATAATAAATGAACAGAACAGAAATTATAATCTCTCTCTACATATACAATATAAAATCCAACGTCTGTCTGTCTATTTGACTGCTTTTCACGAGAGAACTACTTAACAGATTAAGATTGGGTTTTTTTCTATAATTGACTTGAACATTCCGGTTGATTTTGTCGACTTTCCTCATTGCGCTAAGTATCATAGTTCGCTTGTGGTACCATTTTATTTCCGTGAATCCAGTAGATAGATAGATAGATAGATAGATAGATAGATATGAAAGGCACTATATAATAGATAGATAGATAGATAGATAGATAGATAGATAGATAGATAGATAGATAGATAGATAGATATGAAAGGCACTATATAATAGATAGATAGATAGATAGATAGATAGATAGATAGATAGATAGATAGATAGATAGATAGATAGATAGATAGATAGATAGATAGATAGATAGATAGAGTTAGGTCCATAAATATTTGGACAAAGACAACTATTTTCTCATTTTGGTTCTGTACATTACCACAATGAATTTTAAATGAAACAACTCAGATGCAGTTGAAGTGCAGACTTTCAGCTTTAATTCAGTGGGTTGAACAAAACGATTGCATAAAAATGTGAGGCAACTAAAGTATTTTTTAACACAATCCCTTCATTTCAGGGGCTCAAAAGTAATTGGACAATTGACTCAAAGGCTATTTCATGGGCAGGTGTGTTCAAGTCCGTCGTGATGTCTTATCAATTAAGCAGATAAAAGGCCTGGAGTTGATTTGAGGTGTGGTGCTTGCATGTGGAAGATTTTGCTGTGAACAGACAACATGCGGTCAAAGGAGCTCTCCATGCAGGTGAAAGAAGCCATCCTTAAGCTGTGAAAACAGAAAAAACCCATCCGAGAAATTGCTATAATATTACGAGTGGCAAAATCTACAGTTTGGTACGTCCTGAGAAAGCACGTAAGCACTGGTGAACTCAGCAACGCAAAAAGACCTGGACAACAGTGGTGGATGATCGCAGAATCATTTCCATGGTGAAGAGAAACCCCTTCACAACAGCCAACCAAGTGAACAACACTCTCCAGGGGGTCGGCATATCGATATCCAAGTCTACCATAAAGAGAAGACTGCATGAAAGTAAATACAGAGGGTGCACTGCAAGGTGCAAGCCACTCATAAGCCTCAAGAATAGAAAGGCTAGATTGGACTTTGCTAAAGAACATCTAAAAAAGCCAGCACAGTTCTGGAAAAACATTCTTTGGACAGATGAAACCAAGATCAACCTCTACCAAAATGATGGCAAGAAATAAGTATGGAGAAGGAGTGGAACAGCTCATTATCCAAAGCACACCACATCATCTGTAAAACACGGTGGAGTCAGGCAGTGTGATGGCTTGGGCGTGCATGGCTGCCAGTGGCACTGGGACACTAGTGTTTATTGATGAGGTGACACAGGACAGAAGCAGCCGAATGAATTCTGAGGTGTTCAGAGACATACTGTCTGCTCAAATCCAGCTAAATGCAGTCAAATTGATTGGGCGTTTCATGATACAGATGGACAATGACCCAAAACATACAGCCAAAGCAACCCAGGAGTTTATTAAAGCAAAGAAGTGGAAAATTCTTGAATGGCCAAGTCAGTCACCTGATCTTAACCCAACTGAGCATGCAATTCACTTGTTGAAGACTAAACTTCGGACAGAAAGGCCCACAAACAAACAGCAACTGAAAGTAAAGCCACTGCAGTAAAGGCCTGGCAGAGCATTAAAAAGGAGGAAACCCAGCATCTGGTGATGTCCAGGAGTTCAAGACTTCAGGCTGGCATTGCCAGCAAAGGGTTTTCAACCAAGTATTAGAAATGAACATTTTATTTCCATTTATTTAATTTGTCCAATTACTTTTGAGCCCCTGAAATGAAGGGATTGTGTTAAAAAAATGCTTTAGTTGCCTCATATTTTTATGCAATCGTTTTGTTCAACCCACTGAATTAAAGCTGAAAGTCTGCACTTCAACGTCATCTGAGTTGTCCATCCATCTTCCAACCCGCTGAATCCGAACACAGGGGTCTGCTGGAGCCAATCCCAGCCAACACAGGGCACAAGGCAGGAACCAATCCTGGGCAGGGTGCCAACCCACCGCAGGACACACACAAACACCAAGCACACACTAGGGCCAATTTAGAATCGCCAATCCACCTAGCCGGCAAGTCTTTGGACTGTGGGAGGAAACCCACGCAGACATGGGGAGAACATGCAAACTCCACGCAGGGAAGACCCGGAAAGCGAACCCAGGTCCCCTAACTGCGAGGCATCAGCGCTACCACTGCGCCACCGTGCCGCCCCATCTGAGTTGTTTCATTTAAAATTCATTGTGGTAATGTACAGAACCAAAATTAGAAAAAAGTTGTCTCTGTCCAAATATTTATGGACCTAACTGTAGATAGATAGATAGATAGATAGATAGATAGATAGATAGATAGATAGATAGACAGATAGATAGATAGATAGATAGATATTTTATTGATCCAAGGTGGAACCTGCAAGGTTAAAATGTCTTAAATCAGGGGTGTCGAACTCCGGGCCTGGAGGGCTGCAGTGGCTGCAGGTTTTCATTCTAACCATCTTCTTAATTAGTGACCAATTCTTGCTGCTGATTAATTTATTATGCCTCAGTTTTAATTAACTTGGCCCCGTAGTTGTTTCTTTTTCCTTAACTAGCAGCCAAACAATAATGAGACACAAAACAACCACATGACCACCTCATCTGTCCCCATCACACAATATCTGAAAATAAATAAAGGTGGAGGTCTCAGTAAGGTTGATCTCTCAGGTCACCAAAACATCTTGATGGTGTTCTTAGCAAAAACAGAAAATCAACAGTTTTGGAAATGTCTGCTGTGGTAGAATGAGAAGCAGCAACAAGCCATTGAATTAAATAATGAGTTTAATTATCAGCAAGAATCTGCTTCTAATTAAGAGATTGGTTGGAGTGAAATTGGTTGAGTTTGAAATCCCAATTTAGCTGGTCATCTGTTGAAATGAAATGGAGTTTGAGGCCGGACTCAGCTTGTCATTTGTTGGCTCACTTCAAGTCTCATTTCTGTTTGACTGTCATTTAACGAAAAAAAGAATAAATTCAGAGGACTAAATCCTTAAAAACAAGGCTATTAAAATGAAGCGAAAATAAGTTAACTAGCAGTGTAAACTGGTCACTGATTAAGAAAAGGGTTAGAATGAAAACCTGCCGCCACTGCGGCCCTCCAGGCCCGGAGTTTGACACCCTTGTCTTAAATAGAAAAACTATAAAAAATACATTTAATCTAAATAATAAATTACATAGATAAAAAAATAAAAACAGAATAGTGAAAATGTTTTTAAACCCACTTATTCCAATTCAGGGTCACAGAGAGCCCATCTGATAAGGGATATATGCATTCTAGCATCAGTAATACACATTATTTTTATTTACATATGTTGAAGTCTTAAAAGCATAGGCCATAAGTTCATGATAAGAATTAGTTTGTTTTCTTTTCTTAGTATATTATTTATGTATTTATTTTTAATTTCTACTTTTATATCTCTGCAGTATCAGCTTGTCTAAACCACACTAAAGTGGAAGTGACTGCAGAGTCTTTTCTTTTTTGCCAGTTAAGGCAGCCAATTAAAAGGTTGATCACCAAGTAAAGGATCAAAGTTCTCATTTCTGGACTTTCCCACACTTAAGGCACGACTCTCAAATTATTGGACACTCTGGCATGTATGTAATTATTGTGTGTGTTGTCTGATTGGAGAGTTTGGTGAATGCACATGCAGTGAGTGTGTGCCGGTATGGCCTGTCAAAGTGACACTGGACGGAGAGTAAGGCTAGTGGTGTTCACCTTGTATCTCAACAGTCGGTAAAAAGTTAGCACTTTCAGATGAAAATATGAATGTCAAAGGAACAAAGACCACAAGATCCTTGTAAAACTACTTTTTAATACTGCTAGAATGTATTTGCAGTTATTTTCCACTCCATTTTGTTGTTCCACCATTGCTCTCAGTGAGATGGTACAAAGGTCACGCTGCTCACTTCCTGTTTATCTGAGTTTGACGGATTATTCAAGTGACACTTAGAGAGGCCATCCTTACATCGATAATTCATGGCAAACTGTCCTTCGTGATGACATTCACAGAGGTAGCAATGTGCCATTAAGAAGTGAAGGATCATGCCATTAAACCTGATCATATATTTTATTTCCATCCATCCATTATCCAACCCGCTATATCCTAACTACAGGGTCACGTGGGTCTGCTGAAGCCAATCCCAGCCAACACAGGGTGCAAGGCAGGAAACAAACCCCAGGCAGGGCGCCAAACCACCGCAGGACACACACACACACCAAGCACACACTAGGGACAATTTAGAATCACCAATGCACCTAACCTGCATGTCTTTGGACACGGGGAGAACATGAAGCCATTGTTTTGACTGATTAAATATTCTCATACCCAAAAGCATCAGTAATAATACCAAACTGTTTCTTTATTAAAAAGGTGAGACTTAATCTTGAAAATGAAATACCCTTAAAATAGTAATTTGCAAACATCTCCATGACCCTAATTTTAAAAATATGCTATCAGGTTTTTATTTTGCAGTAAATGTGCTGACACATCGTTCTAGCTTAGCTACCTAAAATGTGTCCTTTCTTGCTTTTCAGCCTTTCATTTAGCCTGCCAAAAATGTGGTAAGACCTGTCTGTAAAAGACGAAATGATAAAGTAACTTCAGAGGTAAAAAGAAAATAAAAAAAAGAAAATGGAGCAGAAATTGTGGAACAGGTTTTCCCAAATGGCACATTTATTTTTTCTAGTCGCAGGTGTACAAGCGTCAGATTTTTCCACTTAGATACTGCAGCGTAACTACCATGTGCACAACAAGCTGAGTGATCGCCTTGGAAGAAGGATGGCCATTTATAGGGGACATTTACTACTGTATGTTCAATCAGTGACTCATTTTTAGCTGAGGACCATGCAAAATGTAATGATTGCATGAGAAATACAGTGGAGTGAAAAACTATTTGCCCCCTTCCTGATTTCTTATTCTTTTGCATGTTTGTCACACAAATTGTTTCTGATCATCAAACACATTTAACCATTAGTCAAATATAACACAAGTAAACACAAAATGCAGTTTTTAAATGATGGTTTTTATTATTTAGGGAGAAAAAAAAAAACCTACATGGCCCTGTGTGAAAAAGTAATTGCCCCCTGAACCTAATAACTGGTTGGGCCACCCTTAGCAGCAATAACTGCAATCAAGCGCTTGCGATAACTTGCAATGAGTCTTTTACAGCGCTCTGGAGGAATTTTGGCCCACTCATCTTTGCAGAATTGTTGTAATTCAGCTTTATTTGAGGGTTTTCTAGCATGAACCACCTTTTTAAGGTCATGCCATAGCATCTCAATTGGATTCAGGTCAGGACTTTGACTAGGCCACTCCAAAGTCTTCATTTTGTTTTTCTTCAGCCATTCAGAGGTGGATTTGCTGGTGTGTTTTGGGTCATTGTCCTGTTGCAGCACCCAAGATCGCTTCAGCTTGAGTTGACGAACAGATGGCCGGACATTCTCCTTCAGGATTTTTTGGTAGACAGTAGAATTCATGGTTCCATCTATCACAGCAAGCCTTCCAGGTCCTGAAGCAGCAAAACAACCCCAGACCATCACACTACCACCACCATATTTTACTGTTGGTATGATGTTCTTCTTCTGAAATGCTGTGTTCCTTTTACGCCAGATGTAACGGGACATTTGCCTTCCAAAAAGTTCAACTTTTGTCTAATCAGTCCACAAGGTATTTTCCCAAAAGTCTTGGCAATCATTGAGATGTTTCTTAGCAAAATTGAAACGAACCCTGATGTTCTTTTTGCTTAACAGTGGTTTGTGTCTTGGAAATCTGCCATGCAGGCCGTTTTTGCCCAGTCTCTTTCTTATGGTGGAGTCGTGAACACTGACCTTAATTGAGGCAAGTGAGGCCTGCAGTTCTTTAGACGTTGTCCAGGGGTCTTTTGTGACCTCTCGGATGAGTCGTCTCTGCGCTCTTGGGGTAATTTTGGTCGGCCGGCCACTCCTGGGAAGGTTCATCACTGTTCCATGTTTTTGCCATTTGTGGATAATGGCTCTCACTGTGGTTCGCTGGAGTCCAAAAGCTTTAGAAATGGCTTTATAACCTTTACCAGACTGATAGATCTCAATTACTTCTGTTCTCATTTGTTCCTGAATTTCTTTGGATCTTGGCATGATGTCTAGCTTTTGAGGTGCTTTTGGTCTACTTCTCTGTGTCAGGCAGCTCCTATTGAAGTGATTTCTTGATTGAAACAGGTGTGGCAGTAATCAGGCCTGGGGTGGCTACGAAATTGAACTCGTGTGATACACCACAGTTAGGTGATTTTTGAACAAGGGGCAATTACTTTTCACACAGGGCCATGTAGGTTTGGATTTTTTCTCCCTAAATAATAAAAACCATCATTTAAAAACTGCATTTTGTGTTTACTTGTGTTATATTTGACTAATGGTTAAATGTGTTTGATGATCAGAAACATATTGTGTGACAAACATGCCAAAGAATAAGAAATCTGGAAGGGGGCAAATAGTTTTTCACACCACTGTAATCCCTGCATAACTTGCTAAATGTTAAAAACTTGAAAAAACTAAAGGAAAAACAGAAAAAGCAATAATTGACAGTATGTGAATGGCAGATCTGAAGACACCAAGGTAAATGAAACACAGTTTTCACACTACAGTTATACATTGTACAGTACTTATAAATGGCATTTACCCCCTTTTGGAAGTTCTCATATTTTCCTGTTATACAACATGGGATCATATCCATCCATCCATTATCCAACCCACTATATCCTAACTACAGGGTCACGGGGGTCTGCTGGGGCCAATCCCAACCAGCACAGGGTGCAAGGCAGGAAACAAACCCCGGGCAGAGCGCCAACCCACCGCAGGGCACACACTAGGGACAATTTAGAATCGCCTCCGTGCCGCCCCATGGGTTAACAATGGATTTAAATTTGCCTTTTTTGACACTGATCAACAGAATTAGTCTCTTTAATGACAAAGTGAAAACAGATCTCTGCCAAGGGTGCTAAATTAATTACAAATGGAAAACACAAAACAATTGAGCACATAAGGTTTGTAGCAGAAAAAGACAACAATGTACCACTGTGTTATTATTTCTGCGTAAATGTAATAATAGTAATAATAATAATAATAATCTACTCTATACCCTTCTATATAAAAGCAGTCGGATGTCCTTCCGTCCCGTGAGTGCTACACAGGCGCGGAGTTTCACACATGCCCCGTCCATTTTGCAATGCATGATGGGATTTGTAGTTTTGTTTTTCCAGGTAAAGGATGATTTTCTACTCCAGACTGTGTGATATCTTCTTCTTCTTTCTTACTATATAAAAGTGGTCGAGATTGTCCTTCCGCCCCGTGAGTGGAAAGCGTAGCGGTATTCCGCTTATCACAGACTTACTACTTGCAGCTTGCGGTACGAAGCGACATGATGTGAGCAGAGTTCTGGTGCTGCCATCGTTCCCTTGCTTTTGTGCGCGATGCACTGGAAAAATAGACAAAATGATGTCTCTGGAAATAATTAATGTTGATGGAGTACAAATGCCTCACCGCGTAGTAAATATCAGGGGGGTTCAAAAGGGCGACCTCAATATAGAAAAAAAGTTTAAATTTCATCACAAAAATAACAAAAACTATGAGTATTAAAGTAATACCGCTCAAATGCAATATAACCAAATGAATGAGTTTGTATAAAATATCAAATTGATCTGCATATTGAATTGCCTTAAGAAGTGGTCAACTTAAAAGTCGGTCGCCTTAAAAGGTGGGTCAGCCTAGTATATATATAAAATCCTAAACCTAAAAGTGCAATTATTTTGTGCAACGATTGTATGTAACGTTTTTATGTCACTTTTTTTGTCACGCCTTAAATCGGCTTATTTTAAAACCTACTGTGAACTCTGGCCCCAGCACAGACAGACGGACGACATATTTTTCACCACACACTGTTTATTTACAATATGTACAAGTTATAAATTCGTGCACTCACGAAACCCCAGTGCCTTCAGCACCGAATCCCCCAAAAGTCCAGGGCCCACAGTCACTGTGCCTTTCCTCTGGCTGCCTCCTGTCCTCTCTCCAGCTCCGTCTTCTGCCTCCCGACTTCCACCAATGACTGGAGGGAGGCGGCCCCTTAAATAATGCCCCCGGATGAACCCCAGGTGTTTCCGGCCTCTTCTCCTTAGCCACGCCGAGCGGGCGGAAGTGTCGGCTGCTTTCCTGGCGGCTCTCCGGGCGCCACACAAAGTCTTCCCCCCGGCACTTCCGCCACACCCGGGATAATTAGGCACCGGGGCGCCGCCTGGCGGTGGCCACGGGTCCCTACAGGGCTGGGCTTCCAAGCCCTGTACCCGAGGCCCCCTGTCTAACCAGGACGGACGCCCCACTCAGTCTGGAGGGGTACACGCCCTCCTCCGGTCTTCCAAGGCGTCCCGGCCGGGCTCCATCCCCGGCCAAAGACCACACAGGGTAAACCGGCATTGGGGCGCCGCCTGGCGGTGACCACGGGTCCCTACAGGGCTGGGCTTCCAAGCCCTGCACCCATGGTCCCCAATATAACCAGGACGGATGCTCCCTCGCGGTCTGGAGGAGGCACAAGCCCTCCTCTCCTCCTCCTGGGCGTCCCTGGGGACCACACTACATATATATGTTTGGTATCATTTAGAATTTATCAAACTTTAATGTGATTTTATTAGATTTTCATATTCTTATTCTGATTTTAAATTATAAACTAAAAAATATCAAGAGCTCACATTCCACGAGACGAGACTTTGTGCCAACAGATCTAACCACGCCCCAGGCCGGAAATAAAATACAAAGAGTAGATGACAAAGACAGCTGCTGTACAGGCTTTTAAATGTTTGAAGCGCCATGCGAGATGCAAGCCAGCAGCTGATCGAGCAAAGAGGAGGTAAAAAAAAAATACTGTATTTGTTTTTTGTGGTGGGCTGGTGCCCTGCCCGGGGTTTGTTTCCTGCCTTGCACCCTGTGTTGGCTTGGATTGGCTGGTTGGATAATGGATAGATGGATGGATGCATTTGTTTCCCATTGTATCACCGTTAAGAGGGGGTTTCAGAGGAGTGACCGCGTCTCCTTGGGGTGCGTTCAGACCCCTCTTCACAACACAAGCAGCAGAAATGTGAAGTGGCTGATGCGTAGCACAGACTGGGGGGTTGGTGGGCAAAGTGAGCAGGGGGTAAGCCCCCTTGTAATAATATTAATATTTAAAATATATAGCACCTATCCCATACACAAAGTGTTTCACAGAAATTCAAAATGAACAAATGGCATATACAACATTGGATGCATAAAATATCCACATAAAACACTAAATACAGAATATTATTTACAGTCGTGGTCAAACGTTTTGAGAATGACACAAGTGTTGGTTTTCACAATGTTTGCTGCTTCAGTGTTTTTAGATCTTTTTGTCGGATGTTTCTCTGGTACACTGAAGTAGAATTACAAGCATTTCATAAGTTTCAAAGGCTTTCATTGAATATGACATTCAGTTTATGCAAAGAGTCCATATTTGCAGTGTTGGCCCTTCTTCCTTTTTCAAAACCTCTGCAATTCACCCTGGCAGGCTGTCCATCAACTTCTGGGCCAAATCCTGACTGATGGCAGCCCATTCTTGCATAACCAATGCTTGGAGTTTGTCAGAATTGGTGTTTGTCCATCCACCTCTTGAGGATTGACCACAGGTTTTTGAAGGGATTAAGGTCTGGGGGGCTTCCCGGCCATGGACCAAAAATTTTGATGTTTTGTTTCCCAAGCCTCTTAGTTCTCACTTCTGCCTTATGGCCCGGTGCTCCATCATGCTGGAAAAGGCATTTTTGGTAATCAAACTGTTCTTGGATGGTTGGGAGAAGTTGCTTTCAGAGGATGATATGGTACCGGTGTAGGACACCGGTGAAGACACTTTATTAAAGGTATAGGAAGGACATTGAGAGTGTCACCTTCAAATATGTAAAGTATTAAACTAAGACAGGAGGTGAGAAAGGCAGCTCAAAAATAAGCTGGATTTACGGGAATTCACTTGAGAGTGGGAGAGTCAGTGCAGAGACATTAGTAAAGGCATGAGATGAAGGCTGGGAGAGTCATCTTCAAAGACGGAAAGTACAAAACCAGACAGAAAGTGAGAAAAGCAATTCAAAACTAATCGTTCTTTATGGGAATGCACTCAAGTGAGGGAGTGCCAGTGAAGAGACGTTACTAAACGCAGGAGAGGCAGGTTGGGAGAGTCATCTTCAAATACTGGGAGTATAAAACTGGACAGGAGGTGAGAAAGGTGCCTTGAAAATAATGACAAAGGCTGAGAAGGAGGCTTTATAGGAATCCCCCTGAGTGAGGGAGTGCCGATCAAGGCTTAAGAGGCATGCTGAGAGAGTCCCCTTCATAGACGGAAAGTGTAAAACCAGAAAGGAGGTGAGAAAGGTTCCTCAAAAATAATGACCGAGTCTGAGGAGGAGTCTTTAAGGGAACGCACTCAGGAGAAGGAGCGCCAGTCAGGAGACGTTAGTGAAGGTTTAGGAGGCACGCTAAGAGAGTCACCTTCAAAAAACATAAAGTATTAAACTAGACAGGAGGTGAGAAAGACGCCTCAAAAATAAGCTGCTTTTAGAGGAATGCATTCAAGAGAAGAAGAACCAATGTAGAGACACTAGTATGAGAGGTAGGCTGTGTGAGTCCTCTTCAAAGACAGAAAGTATAAAACCAGACAGGAGGTGAGAAAGGTGATTCAAAAATAATGACCGAGTCTGAGGAGGAGTCTTTACAGCAGCGGTCCTCAAACTTTCGTATTTCGCGCCCCCCCCTTTTCTACCTAGAATAATTCTGCACCCCCTGAATAATATAAGATAGATGAGAATAACCCATGATACAACTAACAAAGGTATAATACTCGTGCGATGTCGCGGTATCCTATCATTTTTACTTCCATAAGAAGACTTGCATGTGTTCGTCTAACTTCGATGAAATATTTGCAACTAGCCAACCCGCGGCGTACCATACGCCGCATAATCAGCCCGGTTTTTTAATGATTTTTAAGCACAGGGAGAAAATTAACATTTGAAAAATCAGTAATGTAATAAATCAGCAAGAAAAACAACATTGTAACAATGCACAGAACGAACCAACACACAATCGTCCGTGACTGAAAACTGGCGGACCGCCATCGCGCCTTCTCCTTCCAGATGGAGGGATGGGGGTGGACGGCGCTTAGTGGCGGAGGGTGGAACGGGAGGAGAGGAGAAGGACATCCACTCCGCTCCCTCCGTCATGCTAGTCTGCTGATTTCTCGTCCAGTATGCACTGCCCGCTCATGTGCCCACCTCCAACTTGTCACTTGAGTCGTTGTCGTCTTTACACAGTCCAGATACACCTGTGACTCACGTAGACTTTTCATTGCTCTGTGCGGTTTTGGCTGCTTTTCTATATATAATCCACCAAGACACCTGACCACGGTAGTAGCGAGGTGAGAGGGGGGTTTGTTCAAAGGGTAGGGACGTAACCAGTGGGAGCATATGAGTCGCACTTAGTGGGAATTCCACGATTTGCAGCCCGAATGGGGTTCAACGGCTTACCCATGCCTCTCTGCGCCGGGTAGACACACGCTTAATCTCATGCATAATTATTTATTAAATGCTAAACACTTCTGGAAAGACACACTTGTCTAAAGCAGGTTGGGGTGAGAATACAACAGTAAGTGAATGAAAAGATGGAACTCTGGAGAGAACCCTAATTGTCCGTGAGTGAAGAAGACGCATGTTTGTCGCGGATGCGAATTGCTGTATGCAGCGTGTAAAACAGTTTGCTATGGTGCACGAGGTCGTGCGTCGTAACCGAAAACTCGGTTTTTAAAGACTGCTTACTTCATTGTGTTTTAACCTCAGTTGTAAAGGATTGTTTTAAGGATCCCATGGGATACCCCTCGCAAACCGTTTTACACGCTGCATATGGCGACTCACCTCCGTGAGAAACATGCCTCTATGAACAGTCAAGGTGGCTCGGATGTACATGAGGCCTCTACGTCAGGCGAATATAAATGACGCTGTTCTTTCTGTGTCGTCGCGTCCGAATTGGTGGGCGTGGCTCTGCAAGTTGTCATCGTATCCAATGGTCTTGGAGTTGGTGGGCGTGGCTCCTTCCTGCGTGCGCCATAAGTGTCTTACTTGTTGGTGGCTTAGTGAATCCACGCCCCTTCCGGCGTGTTTTCCATGGGTGTCTTGCCTAAGTGAATTATATATATATAGATTTATTTTTTTTTAAAGTGCTTTAATAACTGTTAAAATGCCTTGTGTGGTTTTTGGTAGTAATTCTAATCCCAAAAACAAAGAATAAATTATTCTTATTTATTTTTTTTTATGTAAAGAAACGATTAAATATGTTTTACTTTTTAAAAATCTCGTAAGCGAGGACACGGATAAAGTCAAATACGTTTGTCCGACAAATATTATACCACTGTTAGTTGTATCATAAAAATAACTCAATACGCAGTAAATTATTTAACTCAGTTTGGTAATATTGGCTATGCTGCCAATGTGATGCAGTCGTGCCGCATTATCACCTGATCGACTGTTACCCAAATGTTCGCGACAGATACCGATACGTTTCTGAATTGAAAATATGCGATTATTAAAGCTGCAGCAGTGGCGCCGCTTGTCATAGAAACAAACTTCAAATAGAAAAGGAGCTCAGAACTCAATCTCGAATATCAAACCAAACCTGGACAGGCTGTGTACTTTAAAGCAGGCACATATTAGTCATTAGATCTATGCCTTAGAAATGTTTTATTTTAATTTTTAGTTATAAGACATTCGCTGTGATTATATGCTTGCAAATTAAAATTTGAAATAAAAATGTAAAAAATTAATTTTGATGTCTTGTTCATTTATTCGACGCCCCCCTTGTACAGCTTCTGCGCCAGTTTGAGAACCGCTGCTTTACGGGAACACGCTCAGGACAGGGAGCGCCAGTCAGGAAAAGTTAATGAAGGTGTAGGAGGCACGCCGAGAGAGTCACCTTCAAAAACGGAAAGTATAAAACCAGATAGGAGGTGAGAAAGGCAGCAAGAAAATAAGCAGGGTTTACGGGAACACACACGAGAGAGGGAGAACCAGTGAAGAGACGATTGGAACGGTGTAGGAGGCGTGATGATATAGTCACCATCAAAAATGGAAAATATCAAACCAGACAAGAGGTGAGAAAGGTGCCTTGAAAATAATGACAGAGTCTGAGGAGGAGTCTGTACGGGAATGCACTCGAGAGAGGGAGTGCCGGTGAAGACACTTTAT
Organism: Polypterus senegalus; assembly: GCF_016835505.1. Taxonomy (NCBI): domain Eukaryota; kingdom Metazoa; phylum Chordata; class Cladistia; order Polypteriformes; family Polypteridae; genus Polypterus; species Polypterus senegalus. The sequence goes on from NC_053168.1 coordinate 15,387,128, forward strand.
TAAAGGTGTAGGAAGGACGTTGAGAGTGTCGCCTTCAAAAACGTAAAGTATTAAACTAGACAGGAGGCGAGAAAGGCAGCTCAAAAATAAGCTGGCTTTATGGGAATTTGCTTGAGAGATGGAAAATCGGTGTAGAGGCACTAGTAAAGAAATGAGATGTGGGCTGGGAGAGTCATCTTCAAAGGCGGAAAATATAAAACCAGACAAAGCAATTCAAAAATAATCATTCTTTATGGGAATGTGCTCAAGGGAGGGAGTGACAGTGAAGAGACGTTAGTAAGCGCATGAGAGGCAGGTTAGGAGAGTCATCTTCAATGAGACAGGAGGCAAGAAAGGTACCTTGAAAATACTGACACAGGCTGAGAAGGAGGCTTTACAGGAATGTGGTCGAGAAAGGCAGCACCAGTGAGGAGACGCTAGTGAAGGTGTAGGAGGAACACTGATCACCTTGTAGATGCCACATGGGCTGGACGGGAATCCCAGCCAGGAGAGGGAGCAGACCCGGAACGAAGGAACGGAAAGGGTGGACGGACAGCCCATTAAAAAGTAAAGATATCACTGGGGTTTTTTTAATTCCTCCAGCCCGCTAGATGGCCGCAGCCCTGGTTATCGGTGCCCAGTAGGAAATCAGCAGGGCATGCTGGAAAATGTAGTCTGGCAGGGCAGCCCTGCTGGGATCACTAGGTACTGCAAGAGGGTGTTGCAGGGAGACAAGCTATCTACTGTGATGGACGTTTGTGTGATCTGGAAGTACTTCAAAGAACTCCCGGGTCTGTAATAAAAGGGACCTTTATCCAGGCGAGTCGGAGCTGGGAGGAAGAGTGGTGATGAGAGAATTATTGCGAGGAGAAAAAAACCTGTGTTTTTGTACTTGTGGTGATATATTTGAGAGGAGTTGGTTAATAAATCAACCTTTATTTGAACCTGGGACACCTGGATTTCCTTCACAACCTTCATGGTGAGACCGAAATGTATGCAAATCCCATCCATCCATCCATTATCCAACCCGCTATATCCTAACTACAGGGTCACGGGGGACTTATGCAAATCCCCTTGAATGAAAGTCTACAATGTGCACTTTAATCACACCTTAAATGTTTGATTTGCAATTTTAAACTGTGGAGCCGAGGGGAAAATCGAGTAAAAATGTGTCTTTGTCCCAAATGTTATTGAGGACATGTACTGTATATGACAGTCATTTGAAATCCCAGACACGTGGTCTCCATTGAACTAACGATGTGCCTTTTAAAACCAGTGGGCTTCCTCAGTGATGATTAATTCTTATGCAATCGATTTTTTGTGTTTTACATTTGTAATTAATTTTGCCCACTTTAAAGAGATCTGTTTTGTTGTTGCTCAGAGTCAAAAAAAGCCAAATTAAATCCATTGTGATTCAATGTTTCATTATAATAAAATGTGAACAACTTCCATGGGGTGAATACTTTTTATAGGCACTCTTATGTTTATGGCAGATCTATGCTTCTGTGATGTAAATGGAATACAGTTCTCGTACTATAGCTCTGGCATCTTCATGCACCCACAAGCTCTAGAAACATAAATTTCTTCACTGTTGTGCAATTAAAGGCAATTGATTGTCAAATGATACCAAACAGACAAACAGTAAGTAAAACAGTTAAGGTCTTGGCCGACTTATCACATCCTGACCACCCCCTGTTCACTTAGCTTTTGTCTGGTAGACAGTTCACACTTATTTGATAAAAAATATATATGTAGGGGCTCCCACACACATTGACAGTCATGAAGTGTAAAAGGCAACATGCACGTGCAAAGCAGATGGTTATCCTTTCATAGTAAAGTGTTTGCTGCACAGTTTGCACATTCACATTTCTGTTCATCGGTGAAAACGTTTTGAGTGTGCCATATCTAGCACATGTGCAATCAATGCAGACAAATCTCATGTGGGCACAAAAACTTGGAGGTACATTTAAAGCTCTGTAAGAAATTGCAGTCATCTGAAATGACATCATTTTCTCCACACACGAGTGCAGATCTTTTTACGTGTTGTGAAAATGAACAGCCTGGCAGTGGCACAAGGACAGCTCTGCTGTATCTGGTAAACAGTAAACCAAGGGCAAAGTAATTGGTTGCCCTCTGCAGGGTCAGGCTTGCCATGGAAGGTGCTTGTCACACGATGTATAGAACATTTAATGTCTGCTCTTCCTTGAACTTTTCTCATCTGCCACAGTGGTGATTCCAAGCCACTGGTGCTCTTCTAACCTGAAGATGGGAGCTAAAGCAGGATGATTGCCATGTCGTGGCCTCTGTCTCCTGTGCTTGAGGGCTGAAGTAACAGCTCCTATTTTGAATGAAGTCTCGAAACTGTGCCTGTCTTCTCTATATAGAAATAAAGTACCTGCGTTTTCCTTGAAAACCTGGACTCAACTATCTGTCTGTCGTGCAACTCTGTAACCCTAGCTTAACAATACCTGTATATAAAAAACAGCTTTTCTTAAAATGCAAAAAATATGTTATTTGAAAATGAGACGTTAGATCTAACTTTTTTTTGGCGTAAACTAACATTGTTTCTCACTTGGGTTATTCATTGCAAATAAAACTTTGAGTAGCGCTATAAAACTTGAACAATACATTAGCTGCACATGACCCAACAACCCATGTGAATGCTCGGTGGAGCACTGACTTAGAATTCGGCAATACCTATATGATGTAGTACCTGCACTCTCGCTGAAACTGGAAATTTCGCAAACAGATTGTCACATTCTTTTGGTCAAACAGGAAAGAGAAAGCCTGTTGCAGGGTTCCTGAGACTCAGCAAAAGTATAAGTGCGAGTTTAAGTATTTTTTGCATTGTATTATTATCTTTGTGGCCATTTTTGGTAAAAAAAAAATGTTTGTTATACTGAAATTTACATTTTGGTAAAATCTGATCTGACTCTAAGTAACAGCATAAATTCACAGCCGATCTGATGCTGTTCGTTTTCAAATAATATTGCATTAGTGCGATGATGTTTTCACATATATTGTCTCTTTCTTTCAGGTGTGTAATAGAAACCACAGCATAGAGAGAAGTGTGTACATTGTAACAGGTACACACGTTGTAAATGTAGGAAGGACGATCCTTGTGTGTGTGTGAACTGTTAACATTTGAATCTGATGATTGCATATAGAGCTGAACTTACTGCTCTGTACTATTCTGTCCTCTGCATGTCCTGGGGTACAAAAGAAGCAGCATACAGCAACTTGTGGGGACTGGCAAGATCGGGGGAAAAAAAAACACACAGTCACTGATTACAAACTTCAAGATGTTATGCAAATGAATATGAATAATACGAATAATTGAATCCGTGCCACAAAGTTTTCCGAAATGTACTATACAGGTCATAAAACGAATAATTCCAGATATCATATATGCCTATGTCTCCGTTTTTTTTTTTGTTTTTTTTTTTAGACATCATAGATCATAAGGTGCATACTAATTCAGCGTGAGCAGGAACACTCAATAAAACTGAATAAAAAAAATCAAGTGACGATGAGATACGAAGAAGGCAGATTCGCCAGCGTTTGTGTGTCAGCTTTAATCCCTCCAGATGAGAGGATGTCTAGTTCTATTGTCTCAAAACACCACTCACATCTCCAGTTATTGCTACTTTCAAAAAAAAACTAACAGCGTCAGATCCCGGGGTAGGTGGTGGGAGGGGTTGGCGACAGTATGCATCGTGATCGTGATTTAGAGAGAATAAAAGTGAAAAAAACAGTAACTTTTACAAGTCCTATAAATGTACACCGTGTGTTACAGACTTAAACCAAGTGTATGTGTGTACTGTATAATATTAACAATAAGAGCAGCTCACTACTGAAAACGGCAAATATTGAAGGCAGTGGGGATCAGACCGGGGACTTAGCAAATCTTACCGCTATGCCACGGAAGCTGTTGTCTTTTCCGTGAACCTTCTGTGAATGTGTTTACTTGATCTTTGGACTTTAGGCTTCATACATTATACAGTTTATGCTAACATTTTGTCATTTACTACTAAAATATGAAAAAACATATCTGTTTTAAAAATGTGTTTACACAGACTACTGTAGAAACGGCACACATATGACATGCGTGTGTTCCAAATAACGATCTATTATTTCCACTCTAAAACTCCACTTAACTCCCAGATAATCAATCAAGGTATGAGCTGGGAGAAGTTTGTGCACATTCTAAGTCAGTGGGGGGATGCAATAGCCGACTGCTTGCAGCTTGTCTTTATCGGCACATTTAGAGGACAAAAGACGCTGGCGGAGAGGTGTGAACAGTTTTAAGGTGGGCCGGATCTAAGACTCTGGTAATTCTAGTGTTAATTCCCTCTTGGGCACAGCCAACAGCAGTGTGCCTTTCTGCGGAGAGAGTGTTCACCTCCATGAGAGGTCTACTTACCTTGGCAGTGACATTCATGTCTCTGGTGACTCTTCTTATGAAGTCGGTAGACGGATTGGGAGAGCATGGGGGGTCATGAGGTCGCTGGAAAGGGGTGTGTGGCGCACTCGATATCCAAGGTCCAAGTCTTTAGAGACCTGGTAGTTCTTGTTTTGCTATATGGTTGTGAGACATGGACGCTATCCAGTGACCTGAGGCAAAGACTGGACTCCTTCGGCACTGTGTTTCTCCGGAAAATCCTTGGGTACTACTGGTTTGACTTTGCATTTTTCATGGAGCCCTGAATGAGGCACATTACCTGCATTGTGAGTGGAGCATCAGTTATGGCACTACAGCTACGTGGCACGATTCCCCGAGGGTGATCTGGCTCATAAGATCCTCCTTGTTGGGTCTTGAGTGGCTGGACCAGGCCAATGGGTCACAAACGTAACACCAGGCTGCGGCATATAGAGAGTTATTTCTGGAGGGTGGGACTGGACCGCATGTCTGCCTGAGGGTTGCCAACCGGCATCCCGAGTTGTTTCGTCATGTAGTGGGTGCGGCAACACTCTGCAACAGTGCATGCTCCCCAAATTGAGTTGTTTTTGATGTATTTGAACAAATCTGCATCCTCATACGTGATCATCTTGTATTTCGTGAGTGGTATCATCTATTCATGTAGACCTTCCCTTTCACTCTTGCTGATACCTGTCTGTCACAAATCACTCCTGACACTCTTCTCCATCCACTCCACCCTGCCTGCACTCTCTTCTTCTTCTCTTCTCTTCCACATTCCTCATTACTCTGTACTGTTGATCCCAAGTATTTAAACTCATCCACCTTTGCCAGCTCTACTCCCTGCATCCTCACCATTCCACTGACCTCTCTCTCATTCACACACATGTATTCTGTCTTGTTCCTACTGACCTTCATTCCTCTCCTCTCCTCTCCAGAGCATATCTCCACCTCTCCACGGTCTCCTGAATCTCCCTGGATCCACAATCTGTAGTAAATGCCTACTTTTTTTTACGTTTTTTTTTTTTGTGGTGGCGATCTTTGCCATTACCACCTGATCAGGGCAACATGCATTCCTTACATTGATTGATAGAAGGCCAGTTGTCCACATGACCATCATCAACATCATCTAATTTTTCCATGTGAAGCCTGAGGACTGATTGAGTTAATTTATGTTAGGTATAATGCCCAGTGGGTGCTGGGTGGTCTCATGGCCATGGAACCCTTGCAGATTTTTTTTTTTGTTTTGTTTTTTCTGTCTTCCTGGCCATTGGGCCTTACTTTGTTCTTTGTTACTTAAGCATTGCCTAATCTTATTTTTATATTTTCATTTTTTCATTTTCTTCATCCTGTAAAGCACTTTGAGCTCCATCACTTGTATGAAAATGTGCTATAGAAATAAATACTGTCGTTGTTGTTGAGTACAGACTGATGAGTGAAAACAGTAAATTTATCCATTTAAAATTAAATCTACATTACAATAAATTGTGCACAAAGTGAAGGGATCTAAATGCTTCCTGGATCCACTGTGTGCCCAATCATGCCAGTTCTCACTGCTGCAGCTGCCAGTCTTTCCTGATGTGTGAAGGTTCATCTGGTTAAAACAGAGGTAACTTCTTGGTAACATCTTGCTTGAAGAAGGGGCCTGAGTTGCTTGTGAAAGCTGGCATCTTGTAATATTTTCAGTTAGCCAATAAAAGGTGTTATTCTGCTTGACTTCTCACTACATCCATAATGGCTAATACGGTACAACACCCTAGTACTACAAACAGAGGTAACCAAAAACCTTTTCTACTGCACTTTCTAGACTCGGGTTCCAAATTTTAATACAGTGGAACCTCGAGATACGAGTTTAATTTTTTCCAGCACTGAGCTTGCATAGCGAACAAACTTCCCCATTGAAAATAATGGAAATCCAGTTAATCCGTTCCGCACCCCCAAAAATATCAACATAAAAATCAATTTTCCTAACAAATAACACTAATAATATATACAAGTGGAACCTTGGTTTACTAGTGTTTTGCAAGACGAGCTAAATTTTTTAATTAATTTTGACTTGATAAAACGAGCGATGTCTTGCAATACAAGTAGTATGGATACACTTTGTCTGCTGAGCGTCATGTGAGCAAAACTGAGCTGATGGTTCTTCTCTCGTGCGCATCTCTCTCCTTATCTCTCTCGCTCGCGCACGCGTCTCTCTCTCTCCTTGTCTCTCTCGCTCGCTCGCTCGCACGCGCTTCTCTCTCTCCTTGTCTCTCTCGCTCGCGCACACGTCTCTCTCTCTCTCCTTATCTCTCTCTCTCTCGCTCGTGCATGCATCTCTCTCTCTCTCTCTCTCTCTTGAGGGCAATCATCTCCTATTCTCCGTCTGCATGTCCGTGATATTTTTGGATACGCTTATACAGCGAACAGCTACAGCGAAACAATGAAATCACAAGCGCACAAACATGTAGATCCTCACGCTATTGGAGAACAAGGAACACTGAGTGAGCTGATGGGCTGGCAGCGTCAGCTTGGGTGAATCCCCGAGTCGAGGCGGATCGGGAAAAGCGTCACGCATAACCACAGCCTGGCTCGTGGCTCGTTACGCGAGCCAATGCTCGTATTTAGATCCGAATTTTTCGCTCCTACTTTCCTCTTATCTTGAATTTCTCGTATACAGAGGTGATCGTATCTAGAGGTTCCACTGTATTTCTCTTCTTTTACTAAAGGTGAAACTACAAAAACTAAGCAAACTAAACAGCATTCTGTTATGTGTTATGCAAGCATTTTAATCCAATATAATTTAGCAATCCAAGCCCTGATTTATTTAATTAGCATAAGCCAAGTCGTGTCTACTGGTACAAGTGAAGGGCTCATCCATTATCTGTATCATAACATACTTCATTTATGGGCCTGAAAATGTTAAACAAATAATTTATTTCCAGCACGTTGGATTGTTTTTGATTTATTTACACCCAAAAATCAATTAGAACAGCTGTTCCTTATAATTTGTCTTATAACTCAAACTAATGGAGGCTTGCGTCAGAAGTTAGCAGCTCAGATTTTTAAAAATGCTCTTTTTGTAAACACAAACCAGATACAAGTAGCAAAACCACTGACTGTACTTACTTAATGAATGTGTTTGCTGTAAACTTTAACAAGACTGATGTCTATATTATAATCTTCTTCTTCATCTTCTTTTTCCACTTCTATATGGGGTGGATGTGCTTGATCAGCCTTCTCCAAACAGCTCGGTCCTGGATCTCCTCGCCATTCAAGCTCTTTTCCTTCAAATCTTCTTTCACTTTATCCATCCATCCCCCTCCACTTTGGCCTCCCTCATGTGTTCTTCCCCTGTAACTTCCAGTCCCATCACTCTTTCGCCCACATATTCATTGTCTCTTCTCATCACATGTTCATTCCACCTCAACCTACTTTCCTGTACTTTCTTAAATATCTTTACCACTTTTGTTGTACCTCTGATTGACTCATTTCTTATTCTGTCCTTTTTTACTTTCTCGTATACGATGTTTAGGGAAAGTATGGTAATCGTCCAAAAATTCGATGTCGAGATTTTGATGAATTTTGATGTTTTAGACCTCCCTGACTTTCTCGTATATGAAGTATAGGGAAAGTATTGGAATCCTCCAAACATTACAGCTCGAGATTTTGATGAATGTCAATGTTTTAGACACCCCTGAGTCTGAAAATACCATTTTTGGAATTATGTCTGTTTGTCTGTGTGTGTGTAAACACTATAACTTGAGTACGCTTTCACTTAGGGCAACCAAATTTTGCATACAAGTATTAGGTACAAAACGTAGATTTGTATCAACTTTTGGCCTATTTCCACTAACTGGAAGTGGTACTTTAACTTTTATTCATGCAACTGCAGAGTCTGATTTATTCAACTTTACTTTTATAACAATTGCTCAATATATTATTAATTTGATTTGATTTGTTGTTGATGGTTCTTTAATGTACATCATATAAAAATATAATCCTTGTCTTGCGGTTTACTCCTCAAATATCCATTCCCATATCTGTGTATACGAGAAAATCGAGGGGAGAGCACTCCTGACTTTTTGGTTAGAACTTAAGATGACAAGCCATCTAGCACATCCACTGACCTGCATTTGTGTCCCAAGCCATGGGCTGGAAAAAAACTGAACAAACTAGAACATACTAGATTATTAACTAGAATCCTAACTAGGAAAAGAAAATCAGAACACATCACACCAGTCTTAGCGTCACTACACTGGTTACCTGTGTCATTCAGAATTGACTTTAAAATTCTGCTTATGGTTTATAAAGCCTTAAATAATCTCACTCCATCTTATATATCGGAATGTCTGACACCTTATATTCCAAATCGTAACCTCAGATCTTCAAATGAGTGTCTCCTTAGAATTCCAAGAACAAAACTTAAAAGAAGTGGTGAGGCGGGCGGCCTTCTGCTGTTATGCACCTAAAATCTGGAAAAGCCTGCCAATAGGAATTCGCCAGGCTGATACAGAAGAGCACTTTAAAACACTGCTGAAAACACATTACTTTAACATGGCCTTTCTATAACTTCAATTTAATTTAATTTAACTTAATCCTGATACTCTGTATGTTCAATTCATCATAATAACTATTCATTGCTGGCTCTAAAATCGGTACTGACCCCTACTTTCTCTTCTGTTTCCTTTTCCGGCCTGCGCCACCTCCACCTACTCAAAGCTTCATGATGCTCCAACAATGATGGATGGATTAAAAGGAAGAAGTCTACGTGACCATCATCATCATCAAGCCCTTCCGTGAGAACCCTAAATCCAAAGAGGACTGTTTCATTTATGTTAGGTAGAATGCCCAGACGGGACTGGGCGGTCTCATGGTCTGGAATCCCCACAGATTTTATTTTTTCTCCAGCCGTCTGGAGGTTTTTTGTTTTTTCTGTCCCCCCTGGCCATTGAACCTTACTCTTATTCAATGTTAATGTTGATTTATTTTGTTTTATAATTGTGTCTTTCATTTTTCTATTCTTTAATATGTAAAGCACTTTGAGCTACTGTTTGTATGAAAATGTGCTATAGAAATAAATGTTGTTGTTGTTGTTGTTGTTGTTATTGTCACAGAGCTTGGAACAATGGCTGTTAGTCAATAATGTCCGTCATGTCAGTCACTGTCCAACCCGCTATATCCTAACACAGGATCACGGGGGTCTGCTGGAGCCAATCCCAGCCAGTACAGGATTAAAGGCAGGAACAAATCTACAGGCAGGGCGTCAACCCACCACAGTACACACACACTCACTCACACACACACACCAAGCACACACTAGGGACAGTTTCGGCTCACCAATGCACCTAACCTGCATGTCTCTGGAGTGTGGCAGGAAACCCACGCAGACACGGGGAGAACATGCAAACTCCACGCAGGGAAGACCCACGTAAGCGAACCCAGGCCTCCTTACTGCAAGGCAGCACCGCTACCACTGCGCCACTGTGCCACCCGGCCATAATGTGCTTGGGGGAAATTAATCAGTTTTAAAAACTGAAAGGTAATTATAAAGGAAATATCATTTTATTAAAAAAAAAGAAGTCTTTCACTTTCTAATCCCAAATTATAGCTCTGAATATGTTGCTCTCTGGATATGTATATTTGGCCTTCTAGAGCTCCCCATTTTATATAAAGCTACATTCACACTATTATAGTCTTTGGCTCAATTTAATTAATATTTACACCTAAGAAATAATCCTCTGGGAATCTACATCTTTCAAAGTTTTCTTTTGCCTCCTGATTAGACTGAAGAAATATTTGAAGTGGAATGTGCACTACAGCTTTCAAAATAAAGGTTATTTAGACGTCAATCTTCTTTATTCCAAGGTAATTTCTTTCTCCTACAGCAATACTTTTTCTTTTAAAGCAAGTTGGGGAGCCAAATCTCTAATTTAAAATCTAAAGGGTAGCACACATTTCGTTGGTTCTTAAAGAAAGGAAAGATTTTGGATGGAGGTCAACCTTTAAATCCATCTTCTATAAATACCTTAATCACCTTTACCTTCCCTGCATTTTTTGCTGTCATTTCCAGTCCTTTTTCCTGCTCTCCATGCTACTTTTTTGCCTCAGATAGGTGAGCTTGGATGAACTTCTCTGACTTGCCTGGCTATCATCTAGCTGCCATAAGGGTAACACTGTAATAAACCACATAAGAAGCATGGAAATTTATTCCCAATTTTAGAGTTCACTTAACCTTTAGAATTTGTGATTAACTTCAGTTTAATTTTCATTTCACAAGGTCTACTATGACCATTAGAAGATAACAATGAAATACAACAATGAAGCACTTTCTGTTTAAAAAAGCCACACAAATATAAAGCTATTGAAGAGTGGTGCAGTGGCTCAATGCATTGAGTTCACAATGTCCTCTATGCAAACCCTGAGCGTGGCGTCATCTGGTTTAAGTGCAGATCCCTAGCCTCAGAGCCACCACTCCACCCTTTATACGAGGAACATTCAAAAAGTTTCTGCACTTTTTTATAACTCTATTTATTAAGAACTAGCAAAATACCCGCTTCAGCGCGTAAGTACTGCCTTAAAATTTTTATTAATAAGAAAATTAAACCTTTTTAAACTGAGGTAAAATATACCAATAATTATTTGTTAAGGATCTCTTTGTATACCACATTGTGAGTTCGGCCCTCCGGTTGTAATATGACCAAGCTGTGCGCTGAGCTTACTCTTGAGCATACAACGTACAGTTGGCCATGTGAACAGTAATCTTGTTTCAGATCTCACAGCTTGGATTGCTGCTGTCATAATCGGTTTGAGTTTCATGGTTTGTTACAATTATGACAGTATTTGTAGGACTTGTGTTGAAGAGACATTCGGCATCTGTCAAGCGTTGTAAGTATACAACCGGTTTCATCGATAACTTCACATCCAGCTTTTGAGAGTTTAAACATTCATAAACATCAAAGTGTCCACTACTAAAATCGTCAACTGTCAATCTAAGATGTTTAAGAGGCATTGGCGGTTGTCCAAAGGTGTAAAATATTTGTCCATTTCCGTACACTTGAAAGCGACAACCGAACAATTCAGCAGCAGTCATCAACTCACATGCAGAACCATAGGTGAAGGGCTTAAGCATTTCACTCTTCTAGTGCTCCTGTGTAGTATAATTATCTCCTGTACCATCATCAGTCCACACCTTGAACCTGTCCCAGTCATTCAATACATAAGACACAATGTTCCTCCGCATATCAAGAGTGAGCCTGATATGGACGTTCAATATGTAACAAAGAGAGTGGAAAAGGCAGGTGCCATCTCTGGGCATGGAAACCACTCGGTAAGTGACAGTTCTTTGATCGATGGTGATCACCTCGATAGACATGTTAATGGGGGTACGGTTGGAACGATAAAGGAAATGGGTACCTGAACAATGTAAAGTAAGTCTAAAATACCTATACAATAACTATAATCGTAATAAACGAACAATAAAACAACGGAGAAGCTGTGGATTAAATAAAAAGGCTGTAGTTATCAGCAGGGAGATGTGAATCCCATGGCGAAGCAAGGAAGGGAATGTAGAGACTGGAGCGACGGACGGCCTTATATAGGCAGGCAGCCAGCCAACAACGTGGGAGGCGTTGGGATGGGGGACCCAACGCCGCCTCACACGGTGACCGAGCTCCAAGCTATGGACGTATATATATACGTAAGTAGGATTCAGCTAGCGTTGGGAACCCGGGTACCAAATTTCTTGAAGATGGGCCCATAAGTAACAAAGACATTGAAAAGTTCCATATGGCGGCCGACAGTGGCATCATACCAACGAAATAAGTACCAAATTTCAGCCTTCTACCTACACGGGAAGTTGGAGAATTAGTGACGTTGGAAAGTTCAATATGGCGGCTGAAAATGACGTCATACCACCGAAATAAGTACGTACATTGGTTTCGGTTAGCGCAGGGAAGCTGCCTACCAAATTTTGTGAAGATGGGGCTATGAATAAGAAAGTTCAACATGGCGGACGTTGTTGACCGTTATGACCGTTATGTGTAGAATTTTGAAATGAAACCTGCTTAACTTTTGTAAGTAAGCTGTAAGGAATGAGCCTGCCAAATTTCAGCCTTCTACCTACACGGGAAGTTGGAGAATTAGTGATGAGTCAGATGAGTGAGTGAGTGAGTCAGTGAGGGCTTTGCCTTTTAGTAGTATAGATTTCAATAACTAATTCCATAACTTTTCTACAGAGTCATCTTTGCTGGCGATGTAACCTTCTCAGTGTCATACCAACTACAATGCCCAATTACTAGTCCTCCTGCCTTCATCGTTTCCAATGAAAATAGAAAAGTGCGGAAACATTTTGAACGTCATTCGTAGTTAACTAGATGAAGTTCAAGGTGTTGCCAGTGCAAGAATAGATAGAGGACGACTTGTCTTTTGGAATTTCAACATGGTCAAAGTGTTAAACGCAACCCACAAGGCAAAAAGAGAATTTTGACAGGGATATTTTGATATTGCTTGTTGTTGTCCAGTGTCGGTCACCATAGACCCCAATTACATCAGAAATGTTCTTATTTCTATTCTGCATGAAAAATCAGATTACATTTTTTTTCTCGGCCATCACTTCAAATGATATGAGATAAGTAACCAACGTTAGATGGATTAAACGTATATTTTATAAAAATTGCTAGGGGGCTTTTTTTTGTTGAGTTTGGGATCAGGCTGCCTGGAGAAAGGCCTACTTCAGCAGGGTTAGGGAAAGGCCTGGCCTGGTCTTTTTTGGGTGTTTTAGAAGCTTAACGCCTTTTCAATATTTTCACAGCATAAAAAAACATCAACAACAACAAAATTTATTTATATAGCACATTTTCATACAAACAGTAGCTCAAAGTGCTTTACATAATAAAGAATAGAAAAATAAAAGACACAATAAGAAAACAAAATAAATCAACATTAATTAACATCGAATAAGAGTAAGGTTCAATGGCCAGGGGGGACAGAAAAAACAAAAAACTCCAGACGGCTGGAGAAAAAATAAAATCTGTAGGGATTCCAGACCATGAGACCGCCCAGTCCCTCTGGGCATTCTACCTAACATAAATGAAACAGTCCTCTTTGGATTTAGGATTCTCACGGAAGGACTTGATGATGATGGTCACGTAGACTTCTGCCTTTTAATCCGTCCATCATTGTTGGAGCATCATGAAGGTTTGAGTAGGTGGAGGTGGTGCAGGCCACCACCACAAAGAAACTGGAAAAAGAAACAAAAAAAGGGAGTACGGGTCAGTACGGATTTTAGAGCCACCATGAGTAGTTATTATGAGGAAATTGAACATACAGAGTATCAGGATTAAGTTAATATTAAGTTAAATTGAAGTTATAAAAAGGCCATGTTAAAGTAATGTGTTTTCAGCAGTGTTTTAAAGTGCTCTACTGTGTTAACCTGGCGAATTCCTATTGGCAGGCTATTCCAGATTTTAGGTGCATAGCAGCAGAAGGCCGCCTCACCACTTCTTTTAAGTTTTGTTCTTGGAATTCTAAGGAGACACTCATTTGAGGACCTAAGGTTACGATTTGGAATATAAGGTGTCAGACATTCCGATATATAAGATGGAGCGAGATTATTTAAGGTTTTATAAACCATAAGCAGTATTTTAAAGTCAATCCTGAATGACACAGGTAACCAGTGTAGTGACATCAAAACTGGAGAAATGTGTTCGGATTTTCTTTTCCCAGTTAGGATTCTAGCAGCTCCATTCTGCACTCGTTGCAATCGATTGATGTCTTTTTTGGGTGGTTCTGAGAGGAGTGCGTTACAGTAATCTAGTCGACTGAAAACAAACGCGTGAACTAATTTCCCAGCATCTTTCAGTGATATAAGAGGTCTAACTTTACTTATGTTTCTTAAGTGAAAAAATGCTGTCCTAGTGATCTGATTAATATGCGATTTAAAATTCAGATTACAGTCAACAATTACCGCTAAGCTTTTTACCTCCGTCTTGACTTTTAATCTTAATGTATCCAGTTTATTTCTAATAGCCTCATTGTATCCATTATTGCTAATCACTAAGATTTCAGTTTTCTCTTTATTTAACTTGAGAAAATTACTATTCATCCATTCTGAGATACAAGCCAGACATTGTGTTAGTGAATCAAGAGAATCAGGGTCATCAGGTGCTATTGATAAGTACAGCTGTGTGTCATCAGCATAGCTGTGGTAGCTCACGTTGTGCCCTGAGATAATCTGACCTAACGGAAGCATGTAGATTGAGAAGAGCAGCGGACCCAGGATAGAGCCTTGTGGAACACCATATCAGATATCATGTGTCTTCGAGTTGTGATTACCACAACTAACAAAGAAGTTTCTCCCTGTCAGGTAGGATTCAAACCAATTTAAACATAACACACTGTTCATAAGAGAAGTCTCATCATAAGATACAGTGCCGAGATATATTGCAGGGAGATCACAGCATACGAGAATACTCCAGAGGTACTAGGCTCCCACCATCAGAAGACATTACATGCTCATTCAGAATAATATTTAAATCAGGGATCTCAAACTCCAGTCCTGGAAGGCCGCAGTGGCTGCAGTTTTTCATTCTAAGCCTTTTCTTAATTAGTGACCTGATTTTGCTGCTAATTCACTTATTTTGAATTAATTTTAAATGACTTGTTTTTTTAAGATTTGTTACCAGGACTTTCTTCATCGTTTCTCTGAATGACTTCCTTTCTTTCCTTAAACAGGAATGAAATGTGAAGTGAGTGAGCCTACAGAAGACCAACTAAGTCGGGGCCTCAAACTACAACCAATTTCACTCCAACCAGTTGCTTAATTAGGCGCCGAGTCTTGGTGTTCATTAACCCCGTTCTTTAATTCCAAGGCTGCTCTCATTGTGCAATAGCATTCATTTCTGAAATTGTTGATTTTCTCATTTATAAGAGCTCTGTTCAAATGTTTTGTGGACCTGAGCAGATCAACATTCCTGAGACCTTCATCTTTCTTTATGTTCAGATATTGTATGATGGACACAGTTTGCTGGTCCTGTTTTAGCTCATTTTATATCTCATTATTGTTTGGCTGCTAATTAAGGAAAAAGAATCAATTATTGGGTCTGAGTCTTCAAGAGCAAATCAGATAAAATGAATTCAAAATAAGTTAATTAGGAGCAAAAACAGATCACTAATTAATTAAAGGGTTAGAATGAAAACCTGCAGCCACTGCGGTCCTCAAGGGCTGCAGTTTGAGATCCCTGACTTAAAGGGTATTTTTGATCAGTCTTATGAGGCACAGTAGGGTGTAGTCTATACATTGCAGTAGTGTGCTATATGGACTGCTAAAATTGGAAAGTTCAGATGACCTGAAGGTTAATCAGCTGTTAACCTCTTTAGTGTGTTAGTTTACTCCTAAACAAACTAGCCAAAAATGTAGATTTTTTTGAACATGAAAAAAAAAATGTTACTGAGTGTAACAGAAACATGTAAATACCAAAATGTCGACATAAATACAGTAAGAAATATACGTCTAGTGATCACAGCTCTACAGATGTCAATCTAGTGCACTTTTCTTATAGTCACCAATGCACAGCCTGACGTCACAATCAGGACAGCGTAAGTGTTTCTTTGTGCACTTTTCTTTTTTCTTTTGCTTGCACACGGGAGGTTAGAATGTCATTGTGTGATACGCACGATTGTGGGCTACCCCAGCACAAGGCTTACTAACCTCAACATTTCTGCTGACAGAGACATTTACAGTTGCTACCCTGTGAGCAGTACTTAAAAGAGATTGACGACTTTCTGTTCTTTCCACTTGATCACAATCATTTTGCCTTATTGCTATATATATATATATATACATATACATATACAGTGGGATGCAAAAGTTTGGGCAACCTTGTTAATAGTCATTATTTTCCTGTATAAATCGTTGGTTGTTACGATAAAAAATGTCAGTTAAATATATCATATAGGAGACACACACAGTGATATTTGAGAAATGAAATGAAGTTTATTGGATTTACAGAAAGTGTGCAATAATTGTTCAAACAAAATCAGGCAGGTGCATAAATTTGGGCACCGTTGTCATTTTATTGATTCCAAAACTTTTAGAACTAATTATTGGAACTCAAATTGGCTTGGTAAGCTCAGTGACCCCTGAACTACATACACAGGTGAATCCGAGTATTTAAGGGGGTCAATTGTAAGTTTCCCTCCTCCTTTAATTTTCTCTGAAGAGTAGCAACATTGGGTCACAAAACAACTCTCAAATGACCTGAAGACAAAGATTGTTCACCATCATGGTTTAGGGGAAGGATACAGAAAGTTGTCTAGGAGATTTAAGCTGTCTGTTTCCACAGTTAGGAACATATTGAGGAAATGGAAGACCACAGGCTCAGTTCAAGTTAAGGCTCAAAGTGGCAGACCAAGAAAGATTTGGATAGACAGAAGCGACGAATGGTGAGAACAGTCAGAGTCAACCCACAGACCAGCACCAAAGACCTACAACATCATCTTGCAGCAGATGGAGTCACTGTGCATCGTTCAACCATTCGTCGCACTTTACACAAGGAGATGCTGTATGCGAGAGTGATGCAGAGGAAGCACAAACAGAGCCGCTTGAGGTCTGCTCAAGCACATTTGGACAAGCCAGCTTCATTTTGGAATAAGGTGCTGTGGACTGATGAAACTAAAATTGAGTTATTTGGGCATAACAAGGGCGTTATGCATGGAGGAAAAAGAACACAGCATTTCAAGAAAAACACCTGCTACCTACAGTAAAATATGGTGGTGGTTCCATCATGCTGTGGGGCTGTGTGGCCAGTGCAGGGACTGGGAATCTTGTCACAGTTGAGGGACGCATGGATTCCACTCAGTATCAGCTGATTCTGGAGACCAATGTCCAGGAATCAGTGACAAAGCTGAAGCTGCGCCGGGGCTGGATCTTTCAACAAGACAACGACCCGAAACACTGCTCAAAATCCACTAAGGCATTCATGCAGAGGAACAAGTACAACGTTCTGGAATGGCCATCTCAGTCCCCAGACCTGAATATAATTGAAAAACTGTGGTGTGAGTTAAAGAGAGCTGTCCATGCTCAGAAGCCATCAAACCTGAATGAACTAGAGATGTTTTGTAAAGAGGAATGGTCCAAAATACCTTCAACCACAATCCAGACTCTCATTGGAACCAACAGGAAGCGTTTAGAGGCTGTAATTTCTGCAAAAGGCGGATCCACTAAATATTGATTTCATTTCTTTTTTGTGGTGCCCAAATTTATGCACCTGCCTGATTTTGTTTGAACAATTATTGCACACTTTCTGTAAATCCAATAAACTTCATTTCACTTCTCAAATATCACTGTGTGTGTCTCCTATATGATATATTTAACTGACATTTATTATCGTAACAACCAACGATTTATACAGGAAAATAATGACTATTAACAAGGTTGCCCAAACTTTTGCATCCCACTGTATATATACTGTATATATTCTTGGAGATAGCTGGGGTGGCAACCCAGCCGGGACGCCCAGGAGGACTGGAGGAGGGCTTGCACCTTCTCCAGACCATGTGGGGCGGCCGCCCTGGTATCTTTGGAGGCCATGGATACAGAGCTTTAAAGCTCAACCTTGTAGGGGCCCATGGTCACCGCCAGGGGGCGGCCCAATGCCTACAGAGCCCTGTACCTCAGCACTTCCCACCACACCCGGATGTGCTGTGGAGAAGAGGAGCAGGGACACCCAGAGTGCTTCCGGGGATGCAGCCGGCACTTCTGCCACACTGGGGCGTGTCGGTGGAAGAATGCCGGGACACACCTGGAGCACATCCAGGGGACCATAAAAGTGGCCGCCTCCCTTCATACAGTGGCTAGTGTCGGGAGAGAAGAGAGCTTGGTGTAGAGGAGTGGAGGCGGCCTGAAGAAGTGACAGAGGCATTGTGTTGTGGCCAGGACTTTGGGGACTGCACTTACTGGTAAATATGGCAAAAAAACGTGTGTTGGGTGAAGCCAACGTGTCCGCCTGTCTGTGTCTGGGTTCGGCTACCACAGTATATATATATATATATATATATATATATATATATATATATATATATATATATATATATATATATACTGTATATATATATACTGTATATATATATACTGTATATATATATATATATTGTGAACGCCGGCCCCGGCACAGACAGACGGACACATATTTTGCTCCACACACTTTTATTTACAATATATATATAATATACAAAGTCACGTGCACTCACGAAACCCCAGTGTCTCTCGCACTGAATCCCCCAAAAGTCCAGGGCCCACAGTCTCTGTGCCTTTGTCCTGGCCGCCTCCTGTCCTCTCTCCAGCTCTGTCCACTTCCACCCGACATCCACCAAATGACTGGAGGGAGGCGGCCCCTTAAATAATGCCCCGGATGAGCCCCAGGTGTTTCCGGCCTCTTCTCTTTAGCCACGCCCAGCGTGGCGGAAGTGTCGGCTGCTTTCCTGGCGGCTCTTCGGGCGCCACACAAAGTCTTCCCCCCGGCACTTCCTGGTGTGGCGGAAGTGCCGGGCTCCCGGGATAATTAGGCACCGAGGCACCGCCTGGCGGTGGCCACGGGTCCCTACAGGGCTGGGCTTCCAAGCCCTGTACCCGAGGCCCCCTGACCCAAGGGCCCCATGTCCTCTAATGGGCCCTGAGCTCACTGCCCAGCAGCATGCAGCTCGATTGGCATTCGCCATAGAATACCAGAATTGGCAGATGCACTGCTGGTGCCCTGTGCTTTTTACAGATGAGAGCAGGTTCACCCTGAGCACGTGACAGAAGTGAAAGGGTCTGGAGAAGCCATGGAGAACATTATGCTGCCTGTAACATCATTCAGCATGAGCAGTTTGGTGGTGGGTTAATGATTGTCTGGGGAGGCATATCCATGGAGGGTCACACCGACCGCTACAGGCTTGACAAAGGCACCTTTGCTGCCATTAGGTATCAGAATGAAATCCTTGGACCCATTGTCAGACCTAATGCTGGTACAGTGGCTCCTGGTGCACGACAATTCCTGGCCTCATGTGGTGAGAGTATGCAGGCAGTTCCAGGAGGATGAAGGAATTGATACCATTGACTGGCCACCACACTTTTCTGACCTAAATCCAATAGAACATCTCTGGGACATTATGTTTTGGTCCATCCAATGCCACCAGGTTGCACCTCAGACTGTCCAGGAGCTCAGTGATGCCCTGGTCCAGATCTGGGAGGAGATCCCCACAACACCATCTGTCATCTCATTAGAAGCATGCACCGATGTTGTCAGGCATGTATACAAGAACACAGGGGCCATACAAAGTGCTGCGTACAATTTGGAGTTGCTGCAATTAAATTTTGGCAAAATGGACTAGCCTGCCACATAATTTTTTCACTCTGATTTTTGGGGCATCTTTGACTTCAGGGCTCTGTAGGTTGATCATTTTCATTTCCATCAAACGATGTGGCATCCTTTCGTTCCTAACACATTACCCAGTCTATATCAGTATAGATATCCAGGAGGATTTCTTTTTCCCATTGAGATCTAATTTGTTTTCAAAGTGTTCCTTTAATTTTTTTGAGCAGTTTATATATATATCTATCTATATATATATATATATATATATATATATATATATATATATATATATATATATTGTCAGGGATGCCAGGGGCCATGACCCGGCCGGGACGACATGAAGGACCGGATGTGGGTCTGTGCCCACCCTGGATCACGTGGGAGTTGCCTTCCGGGTTGCTTTGGGGGCCACAGGTACAGGGCATGGAAGCTCCACCCTGTAGGGGCCCGTGGTCACCGCCAGGAGGTGCCTCAATGCCTTGGGGACCTGTTACCCCAGCACTTCCGCCACACCAGGAAGTGCTGGGGGGAAGATTTATGACGGCGCCCGGAGAGCAGCCGGGAGGACAGCCGGCACTTCCGCCACGCTGGGGCGTGGCCAGAAGAGGAATGCCGGGAACACCTGGTGCTCATCCGGGTACCATATAAAAGGGGCCATCTCCATTCATTCGAGGGTAGAGTTGGGTGGAAGAAGGACGAGGCAGAAGAGAGTGGAGGTGGCCCGAAGACAAGGCATTGAGGCCAGGACTGTGTTTGGGGTTTGTGTGCACTGTTTGGACTGGGTCTTAGTGACCATTATTTGGGTCTGTGTGACCAAATAATCTGTAAATATTGTAAATAAACGTGTTTGTGGGTGACATGAACGTGTCTGCCTGTCTGTGTCCGGGCCAACTTCCACAATATATAGTGTGTAATACCAATTATGGGGAACACATTTAGAGGATCCCTGAAGGAATAAGCGCTATGACGCAAGAGACCAACAGACTTACCTGTATCCACTTTAAGAACAATAGTGGCTACCAAGACTGCCCACTTATTTTGTTTTAGAATAAGGTGCGCTAGAATAAATAGGGTTTCCAGTAAATAAAACATATCCCAGTTTCGGCCAGTTGCTAGACAACTTAGTCTTTTATATACACCTGTAAATACATTTCTTTCTTCATCACCATTTTCCATTGAAAAGTAGAGGGCATCACAAGTTTATGTTGTCTTTGGCACAGTAAAGTGGAACAGCATAGCATTCTGCCAAATTCAGTCACATGACCGTACCCGGACTCTGCAGTTTGAAAATGAAGGCCTATCCTTGAGTCTTAAAACTACTTTATTTCCTTGGATGAAAGCATACAGGTATTTTTCATAGCAGCACTATTAATTAAACATAGTGCCTAACTGTCTAATATTTATAATACTTTTCTGTCAAACATTTTGCAGTTTTATTAATTGTTTTATATTCCAATTTGATTGCTGGAACATTTACAGGTTCCACTCAAAGCTCAATATATTGTCACATTTAAATGTACCTAGTAAGAATTTCAATTTATTGTGTGCTTGTTTATTGTCTTGTGGCATACAGAATAATGCTGCTGCTGCTGCTTGTGAGAAGCGATGTAAATTTGCTAAAACTGATTAAAATAAAGCTGTGAATCTATAATCAGCCTTGTACCGATGACTACTGTGCATTCAATCTACATGCTGCCGTTAGGTCAGATTATCTCAGGGCACAACGTGAGCTACCACAGCTATGCTGATGACACACAGCTGTACTTATCTATAGCACCTGATGACTCCGACTCTCTTGATTCACTAACACAATGTCTTACTGGTATTTCTGAATGGATGAATAGTAACTTTCTCAAGTTAAATAAAGAGAAAACTGAAATCTTAGTGATTGGCAATAATGGATACAATGAGGCTATTAGAAATAAACTGGATACATTAAGATTAAAAGTCAACACGGGGGTAAAAAGCTTAGGGGTAATTGTTGACTGTAATCTGAATTTTAAATCACATATTAATCAGATCACTAGGACAGCATTTTTTCACTTAAGAAACATAAGTAAAGTTAGACCTCTTATATCACTGAAAGATGCTGGGAAATTAGTTCACGCGTTTGTTTTCAGTCGGTTACTGTAACGCACTCCTCTCAGGACTACCCAAAAAAGACATCAATCGTTTGCAATGAGTGCAGAATGCAGCTGCTAGAATCCTAACTAGGAAAAGAAAATCTGAACACATCACCCTAGTTTTGATGTCACTACACTGGTTACCTGTGTCATTCAGGATTGACTTTAAAATTCTGCTTATGGTTTATAAAGCCTTAAATAATCTCGCTCCATCTTATATATCGGAATGTCTGACACCTTATATTCCAAATCGTAACCTCAGATCCTCAAATGAGTGTCTCCTTAGAATTCCAAGAACAAAACTTAAAAGAAGTGGTGAGGCGGGCGGCCTTCTGCTGTTATGCACCTAAAATCTGGAATAGCCTGCCAATAGGAATTCGCCAGGCTAATACAGTAGAGCAGTTTAAAACACTGCTGAAAACACATTACTTTAACATGGCCTTTTCATAACTTCACTTTAACTTAATCCTGATACTCTGTATGTTCAATTCTTCATAATAACTATTCATGGTGGCTCTCAAATCCGTACTGAGCCCTACTCTCCCTTCTGTTTCTTTTTCCGCTGGCGCCACCTCCACCTATTCAAAGCTTCATGATGCTCCAACAATGATGGATGGATTAAAAGGCAGAAGTCTACGTGACCATCATCATCAAGTCCTTCCGTGAGAACCCTAAATCCAAAGAGGACTGTTTCATTTATGTTAGGTAGATTGCCCAGAGGGGACTGGGCGGTCTCATGGTCTGGAATCCCTACAGATTTTATTTTTTCTCCAGCCGTCTGGAGTTTTTTTGTTTTTTCTGTCCACCCTGGCCATCGGACCTTACTCTTATTCTATGTTAATTAATGATGACTTATTTTATTTTCTTATTGTGTCTTTTATTTTTCTATTCTTCATTATGTAAAGTACTTTGAGCTACTGTTTGTATGAAAATGTGCTTTAGAAATAAATGTTGTTGTTGTTGTTGTTCAGAATGTATTCAGACCTCTTCACTTTTTGCACTTTTCTTCTATAATCTTTTTAGTTCTTTTTTATCCCATCAGCAAACAACTCAACCCCAATTCTAGCCCTAAACACCAAAATAGTAAAGCAAAGCAGGATTTAGGAAATGTTTGGAAATTTATTTTAAAAATAAACATGAACTATCCCGCCCACCAACATAAGTATTTCAACTCCATACATAATTGGATTAGAGTAATTTTTCAAACTAGCTATTTTCTTGGGTTAGCATCACACATGTCTTCAATCGTGCTATCAGTCATTCAGGCTGTTTTTCAGGAGAAAGGTCATCACTTTGCTGTTTGGTGTCATCATGTGTCCTACACTGAACATGGACCAGAAAAAGCAAAGGAGAGAGCTGTCTGAGGAGATCAGAAAGAAAATTATAGACAAGCATATTAAAGGCAAAGGCTAGAAAACCATCTCCAAGCAGTTTGATGGTCCGATGATAACAGGTACAATTATTATTAAGAAGTTTAAGGTCCATGGGACTGTAGCCATCCTCCCTGGACATGGAAAATCGACCCCAAAATTGGCAGAAGGATAGAGAGAATGGTAGACAAAAAGCCAGGGACAACTTGCAAAGAGATATAAGCTGAACTCCAAGGTCAAGATCCATCAACATCTCATCACACCATCCGTCACTTTTTGAAGAACATTAGAACCCTCTAGATGAGAACAGGCCATTCAGCCCAACAAAGCTCGCCAGTCCTATCCACTTGTTTCCTCCAAAAAAACATCAAGTCGAGTTTTAAAAGTCCCGTACGTCTTACTGTCTACCACACTACTTGGTAGGTAATTACAAGTGTCTATCGTTCTCTGTGTAAAGAAAAACTTCCTAATGTTTGTGTGAAATTTACCCTTCACAAGTTTCCAACTGTGTCCCCGTGTTCTTGATGAACTCATTTTAAAGTCACCGTCTCGATCCACTGCACTAATTCCCTTCATAATTTTAAACACTTCAATCATGTCACCTCTTAATCTTCTTTTGCAGAAGACCCAGGATGACTCCACTGTTGAAAGATAAAACATAAAAAGCCAGACTGGAATTTGCTAAAAGACATGTTGACAAGCCCCAACGCTTCTGGGATAATGTCCTTTGGACAGATGAGAAAAAAAATGGAGCTTTTTGGCAAGTCACATCGGCTCTGTGTCCACAGATGAAAAATGGAAGCTTTTAAAGATAAGCAGACCATACCGGCTGTGAATTATAGAGGAGGCTTGGTTATATTTTAGGGCTGCTTTGCTGAATATGGAATGGGGTGCCTTGACTCTGTGCAGGGAACAAAGAAATCTCAAAACTATCAAGACACTCTGGAGTGCCCAGTGTCAGAAAGCTATGTCTCAGTCACAGGTCATGGATCTTCTAATAGGATAAGGAGCCAAAACACACAGCTAAGAGCACCCAAGAATGGCTAAGAAAAAAACATTGAACTAATCTGAAGTGGCCTTCTATGAACCCTGATGTCAATCCTATCAAACATCTATGGAAAGAGCTGAAACATGCCGTCTGAAGAAGGCCCCATTCAAACCTGACACAGCTGGAGCGGTTTGCTCAGGAAGAGTGGGCCAAATGACCTGTGGACAGACTCATTGAGAGCTCCAGAAATTGCCTGTTTTCAGTGATTGCAAACTCTAAAGATTGTTCCACAAAGTATTAGTTTAGGCCTCATCACTTTTGTCCATGCCATTTTCATTTGTGTTCTTATTTGAAATATTCTGTTAAATTAAAACTCTAAAGCAGTGTTTCCCAACCTTTTTGTCTATCAGAGGCTAAGCAGGTTTCTCTCTCCTCTGAGGTTTCATTTTGCTGACGTGCTCACCTCCATTGTCTATCAGCGGCTAAGCGACTTTCTCTCTCTCTGGAGGTTTTGTTGTGCCGACATGCTCGCCTCTGTTATCTATCAATGGCTAAGTGACTTTCTCTCTCCTCTGAGGTTTCATTTTGCTGATGTGCTTGCCTCGCTTGTCTATTAACGGCTAAGTGATTTTCTCTCTCCTCGGAGGTTTCGTTGTGCCGACATGCTCGTCTCTGTTATCTATCAATGGCTAAGTGACTTTCTCTCTCCTCAGAGTTTTCGTTTTGCTGATGTGCTTGCTTTGCTTGTCCATCAGTGACTAAGCAAGTTTCTCTCTCCTGGGAGGTTTCGTTGTGCCAACTTGTTCGGCTCAATTGTCTATTAGCGGCTAAGCGATTTTCTCTCTCCTCGGAGGTTTCGTTGTGCCGATGTGCTCACCTCCATTGTCTATCAGTGGCTAAGCAACTTTCTCTCTCCTCGGAGGTTTCGTTGTGCCGACATGCTCGTCTCTGTTATCTATCAATGGCTAAGTGACTTTCTCTCTCCTCAAACGTTTCGTTGTGCCAATGTGCTCACCTCCATTGTCTATCAGTGGCTAAGCGAGTTTCTCTCTCCTCTGAGGTTTCATTTTGCTGATGTGCTCGCCTTGCTTGTACATTAGTGGCTAAGCAACTTTCTCTCTCTTCAGCGGTTTCGTTGTGCCGACGTGCTCACCTCCATTGTCTATCAGTGGCTAAGCGACTTTCTCTCTCCTCGGAGGTTTCATTTTGCTGATGTGGTCGTCTCACTCGAGGTTCTCCTTTCTCAGCCAGTTTCACTTTGGCGACAGAGTCGATTTCTTTGAGCTTCATGCACTTCGGGGGCAGACAGACAGACACACACACTTCCGAGCGTAGACTTTTATATATAAGACAGCTGTGTAAGCCTGTGCTGTATAAAGCCTGGGCTCCTAGAAACCATGGATTCTGGCACTTCAATCAATCAGTTCCATCGTTTGTGCATTAATGGCTAAGCGAGTTTCTCTCTGTCCTTGGAGATTTCGTTTTGCCAATATGTATTATTGGCTAAGCAAGTTTTCTCTTTTCTTGTCAGTTTCACTTTGGCGGCAGATTTGATTTCTTTGAACTTCATGCTGTAGCCTCGCACGTCCAGGCCGGACAGACAGACACACACACTTCCATGCGTAGACGTTTATATATAAGATACATGTCCACAAGTGTCAAAAGCTGGTAAAAAAAAAACAAAAAAGCAGCTCCAAGATCAGCGTTTGCAGACACAGCACTTAGTGAGCACGTTGGGTGCATCTCCCAACTGCTTTGTCCATTATCCTCCCCACTTTGCCTTAGATGCAGCTTATATGCCCACTATGCTCTGTAAGTCTTACTGGCAACCACACACACAGCCAGATGGACTCCAGCAGCCAGGAGATGCGTCCAATGTGCTAGAAGCGCTGTGTCCACAACATCACGATCATGGAACTGCTTTTATGTGAGCTTTTCCAGGTAGTCCTGTCTGACTGGTCTTGACCACCTGAGGAGCTTATCCCCTCATGTTCAGTCCCAGTTGCACTACACTATTATTTCAAAGCCAAACCTGGGTAGCTGTCATGGCACACCACTGTGCTATGGCACACTGCTCTACTTTCTATAGAGTTGCAGCTCAATGACTTTCTTGAAAGTTAAAAAGATCTAAGATCTTTATCAGTCAGACTTTTACAGACAAATACTATTTAGCTGAGACGGCTCTTCTAAAAGTGGCTAATGATCTACTTATGGTTGCTGATACAGAAATAGTGTTCGTTATTAATTTTGTTACATCTTAGTGCAGCCTTAGACACTGTTGACCATGCGGTTCTCATGAACAGATTGTGTAATCTGGTGGGTTCAGCCTTGGCTTGGTTCTCATCACACCGTACCCGGCTGATAGATGTTTTTCCACCTGTGTGAGAGAGTACAATTCTGCCAGTGCCTCGCTGTGATGTGGTGTGCCTCAAGGATCTGTCCTTGGTCCCCTTTTTTTTTTTTACTATACATTTTACCCTTAGCTCAAATTATTGAAGTGAGAAGTCAAGCAAAATGACACCATTTATTGGCTAACTGAAAAGATTACAAGATGCAAGCTTTCGATGCCACTCAGGCCCCTTCTTCAGGCAATATGTAATACAGAAACTGGAATTCCCTATGTTTATATAGACAGCAGGACAGATACAACATTGGAAAAATTTAAGAGGACATCTGAAGAGGCCTATTAATTTTTTACATCTAAGATGTCTCACTTAAAAGGTTTTCCAAGGCTGTATCTGTCCTGCTGTCTATTTAAACACAGGGAACTCCAGTTTCTGTATTACATCTCATGTGAAGAAGGGGCCTGAGTTGCCTCGAACGTTTGTATGTTGTAATCTTTTTAGTTATCCAATAAAAGGTGTCATTTTGCTTGACTTCTCACTACATTCATAATGGCTAATATGGTACAACGTCCTAGTATTCAAATTATTAGTAACCAGTAAAAGTGCACTGCATGATAACGTACACTTGACTAGTTTTCATCCTCTTTCTTTCTGTAGACATTTATCATTCATTTGCTGGGAGGGTTGAAACTCTTACTGCTTCGTGAGCAGCTCTTGTTTTCTCCGCCCGAGCGGCCCGCTTCTTCTCTTCTTCCGTCGCAACCTGCACCACTTCCACGTCCTCCTCCTGAGTGGTCTCATATATTCCTTGACACGTCAGAAGTCCACCCGCTGATCTGTTGGCTTGCAGATGTTGAGTTGCAGGTTGTTGTCCCTGCGCCACAAGACAAAGTCCTCCATAGCCTTCCTGTACTCCAACTTGTCTCCATTACTAATGCAGCCTGTGATGGACGTATCATCTGAAAATTTCTGTAGATGGCAATTAATAACACAAATACTTACTTTATGTGGATTTTGAATGCTAAACAAAACAGTTACAAAAAAATGCAACTTGCACATTTTTGAAAACATGATAGTTACCGCTGTGATCTGCCCCAAACACAAGGTTAAAAATTGACTCTACTCTTACATCTTATCTGCTTGTAGCTGTAAAAATATCTTAGTTATTGTCTGTGATCTTTAATCTTTGTGCTAGTTGAATTGTAAAAAGTCTTAATAAGGTTGCGTATCGATTTCTAGTACAGATGAGTTTCTCACCTGAGTGCCCTTGGAATTAGTCTGTAAGTGTTGTTAATGTTTGTGACGTGTCATCC